>NW_017671127.1:0-27451 GCF_001879085.1 Nicotiana attenuata
GTGTGTTTTATGCCTTGTAGGTGTGATTCCGAGCTATATAGATGTTATGAAATGAATTTAAGTGATTTTAAGCTTTGAAGTCTGAGTAAAAGCTCAAGGAATTAAGCCGGGATCGTGTTCGGGGGTCAAATTTGATAATTAAGTACGAACGAAGGCTTGAGGAGGCATATTGCGCACTGTCTAGTAAAACAGACATAACGTTTTTCTCAGAACTCCATTTCGGCTCCACAATATATGGTTGGAAAGCTAACTCAAAGGGCTACAACTTTCATGTTTTACGTTTTTCCAAATTCCAAACGGAACAGGGTGAGAAACCGCGGTTTTTCCGCGACCGCGGCAGAACCGCGGTAGAAGATGGTCGCGGACAACTGAAGAATCAGAGGGCATGTTTGGCCGCGGTTCCACCGCGACCGCGGCAAAACCGCGGCAGGAAGCGAAAATTTCAGGGACTAAAGTGCAAAACATGGGATTTTAAGTCCTAAACCCTATATTAAACAAAGGAGGCCGGCCAAGAACAAGAAGAGGACATATTTTGGACACAAATTAGACCTAAGGAGGCGGAGAGACACTACTTTAGGGTTAGACAACACCCTTGGAGGCAAGAACACATTGGGAGCAAGGCGGAGAATTTCTTCTACGAGTTTTTCCTTCCTCTTCCTATTTTTTTCATTGTTGGTTATGACTTTTAGTATTGTAGTTTTACATACTATTATGAATAGCTAATTTGTTATCTAGAGTTTGATAGAACCTTTTGTAGGATAAATTCTTGTTATGTTTTTATATAATTGAGCCATAGCTTTTCTCTATTTGTTCAACTACGTTTATATTGTTGTTGATTGAAGAGCTCTCAATTAGCTGTGCCTATTTAGTATGCATAACTCGGGAGAGAGTGCATATTTAGGTAGTTGTTAAACAACACCACTCCCAAAGTATATGAGGGATCAATAACTGAGGGTTTAAAGGCGGGATTAGGGATAACGAAGCCTTGGGTGCGATCTGAAGTGAGTTGTATTAAAAGCCAGCTAGCGTAGCTCGGGAGAGCGCGTCTAGTAAATTGTCGTAATTACTCGGGAGAGATTTACGGTAATAAGAGTGCTCATGATCGGTAGAGAATACTTAGGCGAAATTATAGAAGACATAGCGGGAAGGATTCCGACAATAGGGGAAATCATAACTCTAGACCTCCTTAATCTTTTCTCTAACCCTCAGTATCGTTAGTTGTTAATTTACTATTTTAATTTGTTAGTTAATTAGTTAAACAGAAGAATCTTAATATCTATAAGTTAGAAATTGTTCAAGCTTGTCTTCTTGGTGATGGTGAACAGCTGTAGCTAAACCTTAGTTCTCTGTGGGATTCGACTCCGGACTTGTAAACCGGATTATATTTGCAACGACCGCATTGTCCTTTTTATAAGGCATAGTTGGGCGTGATCAAATTTTGGCGCCGTTGCCGGGGAACTAACGGTGTAGTTGTAGGTGTACATATTGCTAGGTTTCAAGTTTGAACTTTTATTTTATTATTTGATTTTTTTATTTTTTTATTTATTTTAGTTTTATTTGTTTATTTGAGAAACATGACATCATGGAATTATGAGAATTTTGTTGTCGGTAATTCTACTTTTGATCCTCCTTATGCATATTGTGAAGGAAACCACCCAGGGCAAAATTATCAAAATATTCTTGAGAGCGAGTTTTGTGCACCAACTCAATCTTATGTGTGGAATGTGTGTGATATGTGTGGTGGTCAAGATGGTCACTTTCACGGTTGTGCTTATATTTCTTACCTTCTCCCAACCCCTTACTTTGATGGTTCTTCTTTTTCTGGTGAAGTTAATAGGAACAAAGAACCTAGGGAAGCTGACCTAAAGAAGCTCGAAGATATGTTAAAGTGCATTTTGGAACAACAGAGTAAATTACTACTGCGGATAGAAAGGCAGGAGGAAACTATTCACAAATTGAAAGTTCACATGAGTCAACTGGTTGAAGTTTTTAATGCTCAACAAGCCAATATTGTGAATAGTATCCAAGAAGAGCGTGAATTAGATACAGAAATTGATGAGCTAGAGGAGGAGGCTAGAGTAGAACACCAACAATCAATCACACTAGATTTTGAGGATGTCGATGTTGTAGAAGAGATACTAGAGTCAACCAAGGATATTGAGGATACATATTTAGTTGAGCGCATTGGTCCTCACTCCAAGCATTTTTCCACATTGTGTTTAGATGATGATATGGAAATAGAGTCGTCCGAGCCATTTGAGGAGTCGAGGAATGAGGAACAGAGTGCTTACATTCCGAAATTCTTCTTGCCAGAAAATCGGGATTACACACCTCATCTAAAGGACAAGAAGTGCAGAATACTACATTACTTTATTGGGCCAGCCAGATTCGTTCCACCACCCTAGGAGCATGATCATAGAGCAGAATCAAAACTTGGGGTCCGATTCATAAGTTCAAAGTGGAGGCAGAAAGTGATTCACGTCGTGCCGCAACGTTAAATCAAGCGCTTGTTGGGAGGCAACCCAGTTTTATTGCTTTCTTTTATTTATTTTTTTTATTTTTTTAATTGTATTATTTTTGTAGTGTCAATTTTTTTATTTTCTAGGAGCGTGGAAAACAAAGGTATTGGAAGGATGCATCAGCAAATCAAATGGTTGGAACTAAGTGTGAGGTACCCACACGAAGGAACAAGCTTGGGAGAAGTCTGAGTACCCCATGAACGGCTAGTGCTTCGGCCTTTGGCCTACCGGGGAGTTTCTTTTACCTTCTTGTATGTATGGATGTGCATTGGGGACAATGCACAATCTTAAGTGTGGGGTGAGGAGATTGTCTGGGTGGTTTTTCATGCTACTTTAGCTGTGTTTGTTTTTTTTAAAAGATTGGACTTTTCCTGATGACGGATCTTCTAGACAGTTTTCTTGAGGGAAGTAAGTCTAAAGAAAATACCAAAAAGATTTTTTGTTTTGTGTTAGGTAGTGTAACAATTACCCCTTGGTTTTTCTTTAAACCACGATTCTTTTCCAAGGGTTTTATTTGAACCGGGTGTAGTTAGTTTTTTTTTTGGGAATAGGAGCCATTGTGTTTTGTTTTGAAATGAAGCAATATCTCTTGACTTTATTATGCCTTGAGAATAGTGAGTACTTTGGCTGTGACGCTTAGGCTCAGTTTTTGACTCTTGTATAAGTACCTTAAATTGTATGATTTTAAATTTGCTTAACTACTCTGACTAGGGTGTCTTGATGAATCCAATCCTGAGTGAGTTATGTGCCATGTGTGTGTAAGGTTTTTTGATATTCTGTGCATTGCATTTGATGCCTAGAACTTGCCCCGTGTGTTTGTAAAGCGAAATAGTAGTTTTATTCAGTCTAGGAAGTGATATAGGCATTTCTTTGTTGAGCCAGATATGTATATTTTACCCGCCTAATTATTATGTATCGTAGTTAACCCCTTCGAGCCTGTAATCCTGTTTCTTTGGCAACCACATTACAAGCCTTATCCATTTGTTCGAATTAACCATCTATTTGAACCATTGAAACCTCTCATGAGCACTTGAATTGTTTATGAACTTTATAAAAGTTAAAGTGTGGGGTGGTTGGTTTGGCTTTTGAGTGGAACTAATGAAATAAGGAGAAAGGTGCACTGTTTTGAAAAAGGAAGAGCCACTTGAATTGAAAACAAAATAGTTGGATTGTTGAAAAAAAAAATCTTGATAAGTGGTGGCTCTTGACGTAAGTGTGCTTAAAGAAGAATGGGGTAATTTACATTGATGTGAAGGTGGAGTTTGGTTTGACATAAGTATGGGGTTTGAATGTTAAAATGTATGTATTAAAGTGCTTAGGGAGGTGTAGTCACTCTTATATCTAAATGTATCCTACCCGTCCCGTAGCCTACATTACAACCAAATAAAGTCCTAATTGATCCAAGATTGAATGAGCTCGATTAGTGGAGTAGTACACTACGGGCAAGCTTATGGTGCATCTTTTGTGGCATATGAATGTTATTTCTGAGAGTGAGTGAATTCTTTCTATCTTGAGTTCCTAAGTGTTCTTAAATTTTATTGTGTGGAACTACTCTCTTTTGTTGTGTGAGGGCACTTGATTCATGAAGGAAAGGTAATGTCAGTCACCTCTATATTAGAGTAAGTGGGTGAGTTGTGAATAACGTGTGGTACTTGTGAGTCAAATCTTGAGGTGAAGATGTTACGCTTTTGTGCTTAGTCTATTTTAAATACTCTTGGTGTGATGAGTTAGGAGAATTGTTTAAAAAGGTCGTGTCTATAAAAAAAAGTGTAGTTTGATTGCTCGAGGATGAGCAATGGTTTAAGTGTGGGGTGTTGATGATAGGCTATAATTGCATATTTTAGTCGCTTATTACACTCGAATTTACTGCACTTTAATTGAGTTTGCGCTTTAATCGCTAGTGTTCTGCACTAATTGTGTGTTTTATGCCTTGTAGGTGTGATTCCGAGCTATATAGATGTTATGGAATGAATTTAAGTGATTTGAAGCTTTGAAGTCTGAGTAAAAGCTCAAGGAATTAAGCCGGGATCGTGTTCGGGGGTCAAATTTGATAATTAAGTACGAACGAAGGCTTGAGGAGGCATATTGCGCACTGTCTAGTAAAATAGACATAACGTTTTTCTCAGAACTCCATTTCGGCTCCACAATATATGGTTGGAAAGCTAACTCAAAGGGCTACAACTTTCATGTTTTACGTTTTTCCAAATTCCAAACGGAACAGGGTGAGAAACCGCGGTTTTTCCGCGACCGCGGCAGAACCGCGGTAGAAGATGGTCGCGGACAACTGAAGAATCAGAGGGCATGTTTGGCCGCGGTTCCACCGCGACCGCGGCAAAACCGCGGCAGGAAGCGAAAATTTCAGGGACTAAAGTGCAAAACATGGGATTTTAAGTCCTAAACCCTATATTAAACAAAGGAGGCCGGCCAAGAACAAGAAGAGGACATATTTTGGACATAAATTAGACCTAAGGAGGCGGAGAGACACTACTTTAGGGTTAGACAACACCCTTGGAGGCAAGAACACATTGGGAGCAAGGCGGAGAATTCTTCTACGAGTTTTTCCTTCCTCTTCCTATTTTTTTCATTGTTGGTTATGACTTTTAGTATTGTAATTTTACATACTATTATGAATAGCTAATTTGTTATCTAGAGTTTGATAGAACCTTTTGTAGGATAAATTCTTGTTATGTTTTTATATAATTGAGCCATAGCTTTTCTCTATTTGTTCAACTACGTTTATATTGTGGTTGATTGAAGAGCTCTCAATTAGCTGTGCCTATTTAGTATGCATAACTCGGGAGAGAGTGCATATTTAGGTAGTTGTTAAACAACACCACTCCCAAAGTATATGAGGGATCAATAACTGAGGGTTTAAGGGCGGGATTAGGGATAACGAAGCCTTGGGTGCGATCTGAAGTGAGTTGTATTAAAAGCCAGCTAGCGTAGCTCGGGAGAGCGCGTCTAGTAAATTGTCGTAATTACTCGGGAGAGATTTACGGTAATAAGAGTGCTCATGATCGGTAGAGAATACTTAGGCGAAATTATAGAAGACATAGCAGGAAGGATTCTGACAATAGGGGAAATCATAACTCTAGACCTCCTTAATCTTTTCTCTAACCCTCAGTATCGTTAGTTGTTAATTTACTATTTTAATTTGTTAGTTAATTAGTTAAACAGAAGAATCTTAATATCTATAAGTTAGGAATTGTTCAAGCTTGTCTTCTTGGTGATAGTGAACAGCTGTAGCTAAACCTTAGTTCTGTGTGGGATTCGACTCCGGATTTGTAAACCGGATTATATTTGCAACGACCGCATTGTCCTTTTTATAAGGCATAGTTGGGCGTGATCATTTTGATATATTTCTCTTTTGTTGTCTGATTTTCATCGTTGAAGGTATGCTTTGTAACTTTCCATATTACCAGATTATTTTGATCCTAACATGTGATTTATATATTTAAAGGGAAAAAGGAAAAGAATCCAAAAAGAGGGACGCAGAGGCATGATGCACATTCTTATTTGAGAATTTGTGAATACTCACATGTTATTTCAAACTGAAAATGATTTCAATGGTATTTTTGAAATGAAATTTCACAAATCGTCTTCATTCGTATATATCAATTATCAATACACATATTTAGTTAATGAATCCTAGTTGTGCAAGACGACTCGATTTTTAAAAAAAAAAAAAATTGGCAAAGTGAAAAGAAAAACAAAAACAGGAAACAAAACGAAAGATGAGGAAAAAAAGAAAGCAAATATTGGTTGATTTTTCTGTCTATGATTGTTGGCACTCCCAAAATAAGGAAAGTAGTTGTGTGCATCACATGGGAGATTGGCTATGCCGAAAGAACCTCTAAGATGCATTGAACAAAGGCCATTCAATACATAGACAAAGAGGTAATAAGGGAACATATCATGAAATTAGAGATCTTAATCAAGATTTGTGACCACTTTTTGTTTCCCCTATTATAAAAATAAAAATTATAAAAATCTAATCTCTTGTTTAGGTGAGAACCCTTTAAAACTAATATTTCTTTTCAACTTTTAAATTAAATTTTAGTCTTTAATTAAGACTGCCTTATATAAGCGAGAAAGCATTTCCAATGACAAATGCAATTGTCATGAAATGAGGTCCCTAATGTTTCTTGAGAAGTAAACGTCATCCTAGAAGACTGCTTTGGACTATTTGATCTTCTTCTTACTTTCACTTGTTGGTGCTATTTTTAGCTATTACAATAAGTTAGAGTAGCATTTTTGAACTTGTGAAGGTGTTGGCATTTTTTCAATGACATTAATTAGTGAATAATGTTCATATACTCGATATCTACTTACTTAAAAGTTGAGGTATAATAATAGTTGTCGTTGTAATATGTTGTTTGCTTTTATTTTGTTTAGCTGAATTGCATTCTGAGACATTTGAAGGATATATGAAAGATGGAGCACTAATAAATATCCAGCCAACAAAATAGGAGACTTTGATAGCAACTTAGACCTTCTATCAATTTAACACATGCTAATGATATTATTGAATGGCCTTCAAATCAAAAGGAATGTCCCCTCAAGAAGACTATATGTCCCATGACTTAGATTTTTTGAGTATCGATAATCATAATGACTCGACTAACTTAAATTCACGCAAAACTATCAGAAGATTCATAACACCTTATTCCTTCTATTTATGAAATTATTGAAATGCCTTAAAATCAAAAGAAATGTCCCATCAATAATATCACGTACGTCCTATGAAATTATTTTCTTTAAACATTCCATATTCGAATTACATTTGCTCGATTTATCTAGTCTCAGAATAGATACACCTACTAAAGAGGATAAAATGTTTCTTACCAAGAAGTTCTTCACTCAAAGAGCTCAGATACAATAAGAGTAGTAAAAAGAAGGAAGTGATTATGCATTACACATGACACTCTTTCAAAATTTATACTTGATGGATTCAGAACAGACAGTTGCCTTCACGTGGATTATCTTGTCGACTACCTTATTTTGGTCACTTCTTAATAAACCAAATAATGCAAGAGGTATACTTTTTTGGAAATAACCTAATCCTATGTTAAAATTTGCAAGCCTCCATCCAAGAGAAAAACATAAGAAAAGTTGAACACCATATTCAAGCTTGTTGCAACTAGTATAATACTGCCAATACGTATAAATATTCACTCATATACAATGACAAAAAAGAGAAAAGAAAGATAACAGAAACCATCTGAGCCTATCTAATCCTACCTACACACCTACAAGCTTCAAGCTTGGTTTCTGAATATCTCCTTTATAACACACTTATAGTATAATTTTCTCACCCTTAATTTCTACCCCTTTAATATTTACGTATTTACCAATAATAATTTTGTAGTACTATACTTGATTTTGCAAGTCTTTTGAGCTAATAAAAGTCCCATGAAATCCATATGGAACTCTAGATGGAAGCTTAACAGTAGCTTCCAATTCTAGAGTCACAGCATTCACAATTTGTAGTTCTGATTTCCATGTCTTCTCGTCATGGCAAAATGCAAGAATAAAACCGTCATCTTCGTTCTCCGAATTTATATTTCTTGGTAAAAATAATGGCTCACCTCCATATCTTTCATCTCCATACATATATTTCTGAACTTTTCCTGTAGATAGGTCTACTTTTGCAAATCCTGATACTTTTGGCCATGGCTCTGCAATTGCAAGATAAGCATATTGTGTTTTTTGGCCAAGTTTGTTCTTATTAACCATTCCAGCTTCCAAATTAACTTGTTCTGACGATGAAATTATAGCGCGTTTTGTCGATTCGCCTGTCTTCAAATTGAGCCTTATTTCGGACAAAACACTCTGTAAATTCTCATTACATTCGTTAAAAATTGAGTCTGGTGGTGTCATGCATGAGCCAATGACAACTACTTCATCTGTCTCTGGCTCTTCCCAAGCATTCCATAAATGAAAACAGAATGTTTCGGGTGATTCTACCCAAATAATATTCGTCGAATCTTTAGCATTTTTGGGTAGAATCCCGAACCTGGATTTCTTGTTTTTGTCATAAATTACTGGTGAACCACCTTTGATCATCTCTTGAAGCTTGAACACAACTTGCTGATCGGGAATTACGACATAATTCTCGGTAATAGCAAAATCATGCATCATGGTGGGCACGTCGAGTGGAATTTCGACGTCAGGTGATTTCTTCCCATCTATCGAAAACTTGAAGTACTTCAAGTAAGGCTTCTTAACTACGTCGTAGCTCAAAGCGAAAAGCTCACCGGAAACAGGATCAATTTTCGGGTGAGCAATCATTGTGCTTTTTAATTGCTCGTCAAAATCGTACCTTCCAACAGTTTGAAGGTCACCAGAAGACGAGATTTGAACTTGATACGGGACATCATCTTCTGACATGGCTAAAAGTTTGTTGTTAAAGTAAACCAATCCGGCATTAGCCACTCCCATGCCGTGGCTATGATCCACGAGCCCGAATAGTCCACGAGCGTAGAAGAGCAATAGCCGCGCAATTCCAGAATGGCCGTGAAGTTCTCCAATGGCTTTTGGAAAAACAGGACGACCCAATTCGCGTTCTTGGACTAATCTTTGCGTTTCAGTGAAACGACAAGAATAGCTCACTGAGCTATTATCAATGGTGACGGCATGAATCATCCCGTCACCATCAAAAAGGTGGTGACCCGCTACTGGTTGAAAGAGCGGGTTAGCACCGTTACGGACATAAACGCCGTTAATGCAATGGGGAATTGTCCCTGTAACGGGAAGATTATGACGGACGGGCTGTTCCGGCACCGGGGCGAAGTTGCCGGCGATTTGTACACGTGGATCAGCTGTTTTAGGAAGTGGGTTTTGGAGTTCGCGTGAGACTAACGCGCTCTCGACAATATTTAAAGCTTTTGCTGCTGCTCTCTGGAAAAGATTCAAGTCAGGAGTTTGAGGCTGAGAGTGTAAATGTTTGTTGGGAATTGTTTGATTTTGTTTTTTCTGTTTAGGGAAAGTGAGTACAGCAGGGGACTGTAAAGCAGAGTGGATGTTAGTTTTTCTAATTGTGAGATTTTTCTTAGAGATGGATTTTGAAGGGAGGGAAAAATCAACATGAGAAGAAGAATAAGAAGTTGATGGTGAAAAGGGATGAGAATTTTGGGTTGTAGCCCAAGTAGTGTAATTTGCAGATGTAGAAGTCATTTTGTTGTTCTTTTGAAGAGGGGAGAGAAGAGAAGAAAGAGAGGATTGTGGGAGAAGAGAGAGGGAAAGAAAGGTTTAAATAGAAGTGTATTTGAGAAAAAGAGGGGAGTGTGTATGGTAAAGAGGAGAATGGAGGTCCACCTTAGACATCTAAGGGAAGAGCACGTGGTGGATTTTGTGAGAAAGTCACTTGGGAGCAACATAAGGGGTAGGACTAGGGGTAGGGGTAGGGGTAGGGGTAGAGAGAGGAGGAAAAAGTTTGGTATTCACATTGGGTCCGACTAAATTCGGATTCGTATCGGGAAGTTCCATGTTGGAGGTAAAGCGCTTCCTAACAAAGGCGATTTCATATTTAGTAACTCAACCTGAGACCTCCGCTTAAGGTTGTAAGAGTACTTACGACTCCACCACATTATTGGTTAGAGGAAAAAGTTGGAGGAGAGTATCGGATATGAAAAATAATGAAAGAAAAACTAAAAACATATTCGTTTGTTGGTGAATATGTGGGAAGGTCACTTGGGATCAACATATGCATAACCGCGTAAGATATAGTTAGGAGAAAGAAAGTGGGGGTAAGAGGGTGGAAATGTTGTATTTGAAATGAAATACCAATAAAAAGATTAAAAGTAATACAACAACAACAGTTCACTCAATGCAGTTTCACAAGTGAGGTTAGGGGAGGATAGTAAGTAAAAATCTTACATTAACCTTATGCTGGTAAAGAGATTATTTTCGATAGATGAATCCTCGGCTCCAAGCAAACATGCTAAATCACAACAGTATAGAAAAGCAATATAGTAACGTGAAATCACAAAAAGATTAGAAGTATTAATAGTTTCATAATTTAAAATATGTAAAATATTTACATTTAAGAAATTCTTTTAATCTTCAAAATATAATACTTTATTGTCATATAAAATAAGATAAATAGTAGTACTAGTATGTAACTTTTTCAGCAACAAAAGTATCAAAAAGTTATTGAGTTTTTTGGTTCCAAGAACTAACTTATTTGAATTGTTTGGTTTCAAAGTTTTAGCATCAACTTTGGAAGTTGTTTTTAATTTCTGATTACAAAAGTTGGAAATCAGTCTTATTGGAGGAGATGCATGAATTAAAGACCAATAAGAGATGGAAAATTAAAGTCAGAGGGTAAAATAACTCAGTCAAAACAGTAGTCAGCACTGCCTTCTGCTGATTGCCCACTTTTAATTGATTTTTGTGCGTTTCCTGAAATTTGCAGGAACTGTAAAAGCAGTACTTCCTAACGCGCTCCGTTGACGAGCCCGGAACCTGGTTCTCTTAGACTCAAAATATTTTTTTAAGTGTAAAAAAAAAATTATATTTCTATATAAAACGTGGTTATGAACCGTGGTTTAGCTTAACGGCCATTTGGGAAATTACGGCAAAATGCGGTTCATAATCGTATTTTATATAAAACGGGGTAACAAACCGCGATTTACATAGTAGCTGAAAAGACAAGTACATAAAGCGCGATTCATTACCGCGTTTTATATAAAGCGCAGTAATGAACTGCGTTTTACATGTTTAGTAGGTCCACCAATAACTCTTCTGCGCTTAACTGATATAACAATAATTCAAATATGTAAAACGCCCTTTTGAACCGCGTTTTACTTCCAAAATTTTGACCCCCCGGGATTGGGCATTGCCTTATATAAAGGCGTTAAGAGTAGAATATTCCAACTTCGTGATAAACTTTTCTTGTTGTTAAATTCTCAAGCTTTTTTCATAATATCTAAAGAGCGAAAAGTAAGGGTTTCATTATATTTGGGGGGTGAAGTTGTGGTGGTGAATAACTCGGTGAGCTATAGTTTATCTCCACAGAGTCATGTTAAGTTGTCACTTACAATGGAGTACGATAGACTAGTATCACTGTTATGCAATAAAATAAGATTGAGCAAACGTTCGGTGAATTTTAAAATAACTGGAAGATATCTGTATTCTGTGACTCCGCAAGGGGTTGCTTGTTATGCTGAGTTTAACATCGAAGACGATGAAACTCTAAGAGATTTTTTGGGGACTCCGGATGAATACAGGGAATTTATTGTGATAAAATTGTTGGAAATATACGACAAGGCTGAAGACGTTCGCAATTTTGAGGTTGCGCAAAGCAGGGATAACCCTCAATCATCGGATGGTTATTTTGGAGCAGTTTTAGCCCAACAGGTTCCGGCTGAAAGAGTTTGGCCGGATCTAAAATTATCTCCGCGGGCGAACGAGGAGCGAGGAAATAGTTTCTCTCCTACTTTACATAATCCACAAACGACTAGTAAACTTCAATTTTCCTTTATGTTACAATGTTTATTTTTGTTGAATTGAATTTGTATTAGCACTCATATATTCCTCAGGGAGTACCGTCCGGATATGAATTTTACAAGTTATGACCCCACGCCCAGTTGGAATATGCATAATTTTAGCATGTTAGATCACGCTGGTCCATCCGGGAGTCATCACCAACAAGAAAATGTCCATCACGGAATGTCAACACAGTACGACCTGTAAGTGAAGTGATATAGCTATATGTAAAGTATTTATCAATTTGAGTAGCTATCATTTTGTTGTTTGTGCAGTGAAAACGAGCAACTTGATTGTCCTGATCTCACTCTTGCCCGTAGACGACGTATTTACTCGTGATTTGGATGATGCGCAGAGTCAGGAAGATAATAGTGATTATGACAACGATGCCGATGAGTCTGGAGATGACACACCCTTCCCTGACGACGGTGATGATGAAGAGGAAGTGAGTGTCGAACCTGAGCTGACGAGGGAGCATGCTCCTCCACCTCCCGTTAGACCAAGAGTGTACGAGTCCCACATGCCGTTTCATTCAAGGCATATTCCCTACCTTGATAATTTGCCAAGTATGCCGGATGTAGATGCCCTTGCAAGGGATCTTGACGAAATTCGGTCAGCAATGTGGGATGAGTCTAGACCAACAGTGCTGGCAAAGGGCATGCATTTTCCCGATAATGATCGCGTATCCAAGGCTTGTAAAATGTACAGCGTAAGAGAGTGTCGTGAGATGATGGCATGGGAGTCAACTCCGGAGGTATACAAGGTCGTATGCCGTAGATACTTTATGGGTTGTAACTGGATGCTGCGTGCGAGCAAGAAGGAAATAGGGTTGTGGATAGTGGGTAAATATATTAGCACCCACGTTTGTGAAATGGACACATTCAATGAGAATCACTTCAACTTGGATGTTGACTTGATTTCTCTTGTCTTGATTCCTTACTTGGAAGTGTCCATTAGGTACAAGATCAAAGAGTGTATTACATCCGTCCACCAGGAATATGGGTGTACTATTACCAAAAGAAAGGCATATCTCGGGCGCAAACGTGCATTTGTAATTATTTATGGTGACTAGGATAAGTCATTTTCATCTCTACCCAGGTATATGGCCGCACTGAAACAGTTTAACCCCGGGACTGTTGTTGAATGGAAACATGAGCGGAGTCCAGGAATACCGGAATATATATTCATATACGTGTTCTGGGCATTTAAACCAGAAATTGATGGTTTTGTGCATTGCCGTTCGGAAATTTCCATAGACGGTACTCATGTCTATGGAAAGTATGATATTAAGCTGTTGATCGCCTTTGCAGTAGATGTCAATGGACAAATATTTCCACTAGCTTTTGCCATTTGTGCCAATGAAAGTAAAGAGACGTGGACGCTATTTTTAGACCACTTGAAGCAGCACGTTATCAAACAACGTTCAGGTATTTGTCTAATATCTGATCGGCATGGTGGTATTTTAAGTTCTGTACAGCATTTGCCTGAATGGCAGGAACCCTATGCATACAACCGTTATTGTGTGAGGCACCTGAAGGCCAATTTCCAAAAGAAATATCCCAACAAGGACTTGCATGATTTAATGTGGATGGCTACAACTGAGCACCAGCAGTACAAATTCAGGAGGCGCATGGAATCGATCCAGTTGTTAGATGAAAGATCCTATAATTGGTTGATGTGACATGAGCTTCACAAGTGGACATTACATGCTGATGGTGGCAGACGATGGGAGCCCTGACTACAAATGTGTCGGAGTCATTCAACTGGTTATTGAAGTCTGCACGTGGATTGCATGTCACTGCCATGGTCTGGATGACATTCAAACAGATGGCAGAGAGGTTTGTTGAAAGGCATAGAGGTGCATCGGAATTGATGGACGGAGGTGTTGAATTTATGCCAATCCCGATGAGAAGATTTGAGAAATACAGGAGGCAAGTACATTGGCATTCATATTTACAATATGATCACAACCGGGGTGTTCTTGAAGTTCACACCGCTATCCGTCAACACCGGGGGAATAATCTACACACCGTAAATGAAGTCAGCAGGTTGTGTTCATGTGGGAAATGGACCATCTACCACATGCTGTGCTCACATGCCATGAAGTGCTTTCAACAAACGAGTTTAGGGGCAACCAACTATGCTGATAGGTAATATAGTATTGCTCCATACGTGAACACATATAGTGGGCAGTTGCAGCCATTAGGTGCTGAGCATTATTGGCCGCCGGAACCATTTAAAATGCTGTGTAACAAGGACTATTTGCGCAAGCTATAAGTGCAAAAGAGAACGCGTATATGTAACCCAATAGATGTTGGTGATACCGTTTATGTGCGNGTCTATTACAATTCACATCTAATTATGTTTTTAAGTGATCTGATAGCGTAAAAATAACGCTAGAATATAAAATTAAACATGCACCTATCAAAACTTCTCCAAGTTAAAAGAAAAATATAGGGAGAGTATAGAGGTTTAGGCCACAAAATTTAACCATCAAAGAACGAAACAGCAAAGATGGATAAAGGCATCTTTAGGGATTTTTAAGTATAGAAATTATTACACCCGAACCTATTCCTTTTTGGTCCGTTCCAAAAGGAATGATTCCTTTCTAAATTTAGAAATAATTTAGTTTAAATTTACAATTCTATCCTTAATAACAAGCTTTTATAACCACACGAATACTCTGGGACCCTTTTTACCTTATTTAGGACAACAAATTCCAAAAATATTCATTTTTTCTTAAACTTCGTGTCCAGTCAAACAGGTTCACATAAATTGAAACAAAAGGAGTATATGAGTAACTTCCAAGCAAGGAAACATCAAGTTCTTATTAAAGTTCGTATCTGATCTTTATAATTTCAACTCTCCATTTATAAACCGCATAAAAACAAATTTGTGAAATATAACAAGTCAAAAGTAGTATTGGATTAAAAAATGGAAAATTTTTACGTTCACTTTCGAGTTTCACTCTAAAATTATTAGAAAACTACACTGTCAGAGGAGGAAGATGTTTGATAAATAAGTGAATATATATAGCGCGGTTAAATACTACGTTTTGTGTGTTGTCTTGTCAATCTGAAAAGCTGCCCGACTGCGCAAAAAGCTATTTTGTATCAGAAAGAATCTTTAACACGCCAAGCATAGCGCGGTTAAATACTACGTTTTGTGTGAATATATATAGCGCGGTTAAATACTATATTTTCTGTGTTGTCTTGTCGATTTGAAAAGCTGCCCGACTGCGAAAAAAGATGTTTTGTATCAGAAAGAATCTTTAACACGCCAAGCATATCGCAGTTAAATACTACATTTTGTGTGAATATATATATATATATATATATATATATATATATAGCGTGGTTAAATACTACATTTTGTGTGTTGTCTTGTCAATCTGAAAAGCTGCCCAACTGCGAAAAAGTTGTTTCGTTTCAAAAAAAATATTTAACATGCCATATATAGCGCGGTTAAATACTACGTTTTGTGTGAATATATATAGCGCGATTGAATACTAGTGTGTTGTATTGTCAATCTGAAAGCTGCCCGACTGCAAAAAAGTTATTTCGTTTCAGAAAAAATATTGAACGCGCCATACATAGCGCGGTTAAATACTACATTTTGTGTGAATATATATAGCGTGGTTAAATACTACATTTTGTGTGTTGTCTTGTCAATCTGAAAAGCTGCCCGACTCCAAAAAAACTATTTCATTTCAGAAATAATATTTAACACGCCATATATAGCGCGGTTAAATACTACGTTTTGTGTGAATATATATAGCGCGGTTAAATACTACGTTTTGTGTGTTGTCTTGTNTCACCACAACTTCCTTCACGTCCTGGGACGACTTCCCTCAAGTATATACAATGAATAAGTTGATTTTGAATTTAAATTGAGGAGGTCCAAGAAGTACCCAAAACAACTAGCACGGAACATTTGAAGCTGTGTGTCAGTCAAACATTGCTTCAAAATGCTCACAATCTCAGTCTCGGTATGGGAACTAATCCTGTTGTGAAAATAATCAACTGGTTGTATATAGAAGTCCCCAACCTTGCATATGGAAAAATAACAAGAAATAGATCAGAAACAAAAACTATAGTGGCCGCCGGAACCATTTAAAATGCTGTGTAACAAGGACTATTTGCGCAAGCTATAAGTGCAAAAGAGAACGCGTATATGTAACCCAATAGATGTTGGTGATACCGTTTATGTGCGTAAATGTGGCATATGCTCGCAAACAGGACACGACCGTCGTAAATGTCCTTCAGCTAGTTTGGTTGGTGGTGGTAATCCAGCTCCTGGTGCAAGTTCGTCTAATATACCCAACTATCAAGGATACACCTAGTGTTTTGTTTTCGTAATATTTTTTGTAATAAGTGTCTGTACTTGTTTATGTTGCAAGATGTATCAAATAAAATTATGTTCCCATAGCCTTGTTACATCTTATTGATATTTAATTTTTTTCAGTTGAGTAAATTAATGAATTTCTCCCTCCCGTTCATGTAATCAAAAATAGTATTGGATTAAAAAGTGGAAAATTTTAACGTTCACTTTCGAGTTTCACTCTAAAATTATTAGGAAACTACACTGTCAGAGGAGGAAGATGTTTGATAAATAAGTGAATATATATAGCGCGGTTAAATACTACGTTTTGTGTGTTGTCTTGTCAATCTGAAAAGCTGCCCAACTGCGAAAAAGTTGTTTCGTTTCAAAAAAAATATTTAACATGCCATATATAGCGCGGTTAAATACTACGTTTTGTGTGAATATATATAGCGCGATTGAATACTAGTGTGTTGTATTGTCAATCTGAAAGCTGCCCGACTGCAAAAAAGTTATTTCGTTTCAGAAAAAATATTGAACGCGCCATACATAGCGCGGTTAAATACTACATTTTGTGTGAATATATATAGCGTGGTTAAATACTACATTTTGTGTGTTGTCTTGTCAATCTGAAAAGCTGCCCGACTCCAAAAAAACTATTTCATTTCAGAAATAATATTTAACACGCCATATATAGCGCGGTTAAATACTACGTTTTGTGTGAATATATATAGCGCGGTTAAATACTACGTTTTGTGTGTTGTCTTGTCAATCTAAAAAGCTGCCCGACTGCAAAAAAGCTATTTCGTTTCAGAAAAAATATTTAACACGCCACATATAGCGCGCTTAAATACTACGTTTTGTGTGTATATATATAGCGGCGTTAAATACTACATTTTGTGTGTTGTCTTGTCAATCTGAAAAGCTGCCCGACTGCGAAAAAGCTATTTCATTTCAGAAAAATATTTAACACGCCATATATAGTGCGGTTAAATACTACGTTTTGTGTGAATATATATAGCGTGGTTGAATACTACATTTTATGTGTTGCCTTGCCTATAAATAATGGGCACATTCTAGTTATTTTGTGCGCTTAACAATAACCAATAGCAAAACTATCCATAAAAGCAAGGCTTTTTTTTTACGCTTTAACAAATGTCTGAACGCCTTTATGTACCAAGGTGCGAGTGCGGCAAAAAATGCATGATGAAAGATTGTTGGGATGATAGTGAAGTTGGACGCCGCTAATGGATGTGTGTGAACAAGTTTTATAGGGTTCCCGACGAACCTGTTTGCAATTTTGAGATATGGATTAATGAACCCTGTCAGCAGGAATACTACAAAGATTCTTTGCAGTATCTTCATGATTTGACCAAAAAACAATGGGAATATGAACGAGAATACAAACGTGAAGTTGCGGAGTTAAAGGAGAAACTCAAAGTGTCACGACCCGGGTTTTCCACCCTCGGGAGTCGTGATGGCGCCTACTAGTGAAAGCTAGGCAAGCCAACCAATTGAATTATTCACCTGGTTTCCATTTTTAATTTAGTAACAATTTAGAACCAACAATTAATAATCAACAAAATTCAATAGGCGGAAGACTAAATTTAAAGTTTTAATAACACTGCTAATACCATTCCATAACAAATCTATCCAAGACTGGTGTCACAACTTCACAGACTGTCTAAGAGTACTACAATTAAAGGTCTGAAAGAAATAATACAACACTGTCTTTGGGAATACAAAAGAAACAGGAATAATAGATGGAAGGAGGCGCCAGGGCCTGCGGACGCCTGCAGGACTATCTCGGCTCGCCTGATGAACAAGAAACAGTTATCTCACTGCGGTCCGTAATCTACAGCACTGGGATCAGCACAAAAGAGTGCAAAGTGTAGTATCAGCACAACCGACCCCATGTGCTGGTAAGTGCCTAGCCTAACCTCGGTGAAGTAGTGACGAGGCTAGGACCAGATTACCAAAATAAAACCGTGCAGTTAAATCATATACAGCAGAACAATACAAGTAGAAATGTACAGCTAAGGATGGGAGGGGGAAACATACTGCGGGGACATCGAATAATAACAGAAGAACAATGAATAAATATAAGGATAACCACAGTTCAACTGAAGATAGGAAGGGGGATCATGCTGCGGGGTATAACAGTATCAACAGAAAACCAACAATTAAATGTAGAGAAACCATAACTCAGTTATCAATAAAAACAGGAAATCAAAGACACGTGCACGGCATCACCCTTCGTGCTTTAACACTCTCTCACCAAAACAATGCACGGCATCACCCTTCGTGCTTTAACACTCTCTCACCAAAATAATGCACAGCATCACCCTTCGTGCTTTACACTCTTCCTCACCCAAGCAACAATCACAAAGCAATTTGGGCAAGGGAATCAATAACATCACAATAAAATCAAGTAACAACAGGAAATCAGTAAGTAAGCGTAAAGAACACCATAACTCAATTACCAGTAAAATTAGGAAAATCAAGGACAAGTGCACGACATCACCCTTCGTGCTTTTACTCTCATCCTCACCATAAAAATCAATATAAACTGCACGGCATCACCCTTCGTGCTTTTACTCTCATCCTCACCATAAAATCAATATAATCGGCACGGAATGGTACATCGTGCAGCGCGGCATCACCCTTCGTGGTTTACACTCTTCCTCACAAATATCGTGCACGGTATCACCCTTCGTGCTTTAACACTCTCTCACCAAAACAATGCACGAAATCACCCTTCGTGCTTTACACTCTTCCTCACCCAAGCAACAATCACAAAGCAATTTGGGCAAGGAAAATAAATGAATCATAATAAGATCCCGGCAAGGGAACAATATCAAAACAACAACATCCCGGCAAGGGAACAATACCATAGTCCTCTTCTCGTTTTCACATTTACTTCACAACTCGATTCACAATTTGAGCCAATGCTCTATAAGGTTCAATTGCAAATTATTCTTTCACAACTTGAGAAAACGCTCCTTAATGTTCAAATATTACATTTCTCCCACAAACTTTGCCCAACAATAGAAATCATCACAAAAGGGCATAAACAATACAAACGGAGTCATAATAATCATAATATAAGACTCACGGGCATGCTTGACACCAACGTATAGATACTTGTCACCATGCCTTTACGTCGTACTCAACAAATAACACATAGCAAATAGGACACAACTCCTAATCCCTCAAGCCAAGGTTAGACCAAACACTTACCTCGATGCCACGAACACAATTCAAGCCTCAACTATCGGTTTACCTGTTGATTCCACCACCAACTCGCTCGTATCTAGCCACATGTTACTTAATTATATCAGTAAATGCTAAATGAAACAATTCTAATGCATGAAAATAAGTTTTCTAAAGTTTTTCCCAAAAAGTCAAAAATCGACCCCGGGCCCGCTTGGTCCAAACCCGAAATTCGGACCAAAACCCGATTACCCATTCACCTCTGAGCCCGGATATATAATTGGTTTTGGAATCCGACCTCAATTTGAGGTCTAAATTCCCAAATTCCAATATTCTTAGGTTTTTTCCAAAATTCCCAATTCCACCATGAAAACCCTAGATTCTAGGATGAAATCTTATAAAAAGAAGTTAAGGAGTAAAGAAAATGAGTTAGAAATCACTTACTAATGTTTTGGAGAAGAAAGGTTGTCTAAAAAATCGCCTCTTATGTTTTTGGGGTTTTAAAAAATGAAAAATAACTGAAAATCCCGTTAAAATATACCCCTCTCAGACCCCTATGCGGACCGCACAAAAAGGAGTGTTGCCGCGGAGCTCACAATGCTGACTGCAGTGACATGATTTAGTATTTTGGCTATAACTTTCTTTACAGATGTCCAAATTGTGGTTTCTTTACCTTTCTGGTAACTAGACACGAAGGCTACAACTTTCATTTTTGAATCATCTCAAAATTCCTTGTAGATCAAAAGATATAGGCTTCCGAAGTCGGACCAGTGAACCTGTGCGGACCGCACAAAATCTAGTGCGGCCGCAAAGCCTCCACCACGGACAGCACAAAATCAATGCGGACCGCACCGGCAGGTTCAGAGATCTGCACTTCTCTGAACCTGCAACAGCTATGTTTTAAGCCTAGGACATCCCGGAACCTACCCGAAACTCACCCGAGCCCACGGGACTTCAAACCAACTGTGCATACTAACTCAAAAACATCATATGGACCTACTCGTGCGATCACATCATCAAATTAACATGTAAAACCATGAATGAAACCTCAAAACTCAACATTTTCATCAAGAACACTTAAAGTTCATAACTCTTCAACCGGAAGTCCAACTCACGTCAAATAAACACCGTTTTTCACCAAATTTCACAGTTATCATTTAAATACTACAACAAGTTTGTACCAGGCTCCGGAACCAAAATACAGGCTCGATACCCATGGTTTCAAACATTAATTCTTTTCTTCATTTCTTAGATAATTCAACAAAACAATTTCTTTTAAAAATTGATTTCTAAGGCTTGGGACCTCGAAATTCATTTCCGGGTATACGCCCAAGTCCCATATTTTACTGCGGACCTCCCGGAATCGTTGAAACACGGATCCTGGTCCGTTTGCTAAAAATGTTGACCAAAGTCAACCATAATCAAATTTTAACTCTAGAAATTTCTATTTCTCATATTTTCACATAGAAGGCTTTCCGGATATAGGTCCGGACCATGCACGCAATTCGAGGTGAGGTAAAAAGGAGGTTTTTAGGCCTCGAAACACTGAATTTGTTTCTAAAATAAGTGATGACCTTTTGGGTCATCATATCCTCCACCTCTAAAACAACCGTTCGTCCTCGAACGGACATAAGAAAGAAGTACCAGAGTCGGGAAAAAGATGGGGATAACGGCTCCGCATATCGGGCTCGAACTCCCAGGTCGATGCCTCAGAAGGCTGACCTCTCCACTAAACACGAATAGAAGGGAAACTCTTCGATCTCAACTGACGATCCTGCCGGTCTAGAATAGCTACCGGCTCCTCCTCATATGACAAGTCCTTGTCCAACTGGACAGTGCTGAAGTCTAACACGTGGGATGGATCGCTGTGATACTTCCGAAGCATGGACACATGAAACACTGGATGCACGGCTGATAAGCTCGGCGGCAACGCAAGTCTGTAAGCCACATCCCCCACTCGATCAAGAATCTCAAACGGGCCAATGAACCTAGGGCTAAGCTTGCCCCTCTTCCCGAATCGCATCACGCCCTTCATAGGCGACACCTGAAGCAACACCCGCTCACCGACCATGAATGCCAAATCGCGAGCCTTACGGTCGGCATAATTCTTCTGCCTGGACTGAGCGGTACGAAGCCTATCCTGAATGATCCTGACCTTGTCCAAGGCATCCTGCACCAGATCCGTACTCAACAACCGAGCCTCTCTCGGCTCAAACCATCCAACCGGAGACCGACACCGCCTACCATATAAAGCCTCATAAGGTGCCATCTGAATACTCGATTGGTAGCTGTTGTTGTAGGCAAACTCCGCTAAAGGCAAAAACTGATCCCATGAGCCTCCGAATCCAATGACACAAGCTCGGAGCATATCCTCCAATATCTGAATAGTCCGCTCGGACTGCCCGTCCGTCTGAGGATGAAACGCTATGCTCAACTCAACCCGTGTGCTCAACTCCCGCTGAACTGCTCTCTAGAAATGTGAGGTAAACTGCGTACCTCGGTCCAGAATGATAGACACGGGCACACCATGAAGGCGAACAATCTCCCGGATATAGATCTCAGCTAACCTCTCGGAAGAATAGCAGACTGCTACAGGAATGAAATGCGCTGACTTGGTCAGCCTATCAACAATAACCCACACTGCATCGAACTTCCTCTGAGTCCGTAGGAGTCCAACAACGAAGTCCATGGTGATACGCTCCCACATCCACTCAGGAATCTCAATCTTCTGGAACAATCCACCAGGCCTCTGATGCTCGTACTTAACCTACTGACAATTCAAACACCGAGCCACATATGCAACAATGTCCTTCATTCTCTTCCACCAATAATGCTGCCGCAAATCCTGGTACATCTTGGCGGCGCCCGGATGAATAGAGTACCGAGAACTATGGGCCTCCTCCAAAATCAACCCCGGAGCCCATCCACATTAGGCACACAAACTTGACCCTGCAGCCTCAAAACTCCATCATCTCCTAATGTAACCTGCTTGGCACCTCCGTGCTGCACCGTGTCTCTAAGGACACACAAATGAGGATCATCATACTGCCGATCTCAGATATGCTCCAATAAAGAAGAGCGAGCAACTGTGCAAGCTAATACACGGCTAGGCTCAAAAACATCCAACCTCACGAACTGATTGGCCAAAGCCTGAACATCCAGAGCAAGCGGTCTCTCACCGACCGGATTATACGCAAGACTGCCCGTACTGGCTGACTTCCTACTCAAAGCATCGGCCACCACATTGGCCTTTCCCGGATGATATAAGATGGTGATATCATAGTCTTTTAACAGCTCCAACCACCTTCTCTACCTCAAGTTTAGCTCCTTCTGCTTGAACAAGTATTGCAAACTCTTGTGATCCGTGAATACCTCACATGCCACGCCATACAGATAATGCCTCCAAATCTTCAGTGCGTGAACAATGGCTACTAACTCCAAATCATGGACTGGATAGTTCTTCTCATGAATCTTTAACTGTCGCGAAGCATAAACAATTACCTTGCCATCATGCATCAATACCGCACCAAGTCCAATACGAGATGCATCACAATAAACTGTATATGGCCCTGAACCTGTAGACAAAACCAACACTGGCGCCGTAGTCGAAGCTGTCTTGAGATTCTGAAAGCTCGCCTCTCACTCGTTCGACCACCTAAACTGAGCACCCTTCTGGGTTAACCTGGTCATCGGGGCTGCGATAGATGAAAACCCCTCCACAAACCAACGATAATATCTTGCCAACCCCAAGAAACTCCAGATCTTTGTAGCTGATGTGGGTCGAGGCCAGTTCTTTACTGCCTCTATCTTCTTTGGATCTACCTGACACCCTCTGCTGATACCATATGACCCAAGAATGCAACTGAACTCAACCAGAACTCACACTTCGAGAACTTAGCATACAATTGACTATCCCTCAGAGTCTGAAGAACCACTCTCAGATGCTGCTCATGCTCCTCCCGGCTGCAGGAATAAATCAAAATATCATCAATGAAGACTATCACGAACGAATCCAAGTAAGGCCTGAACACTCGGTTCATCAAATCCATGAAAGCTGCTGGGGCATTTGTCAACCCGAATGACATCACCAAGAACTCATAATGCCCTCACCGAGTGTGGAAAGCTGTCTTAGGGACATCAGATGCCCTAATCCTCAGTTGATGGTAGCCCGATCTCAAGTCGATCTTAGAAAACACTTGGGCACCCTGAAGTTGGTCGAACAAATCATCAACCCTCGGCAATGGATACTTATTCTTGACCGTGACCTTGGATCAAATAGCACTGAAGCATCCCTACTACAAACCAGAACCGTACCTGATAACTGCATCGGAAGCCTCAGCCTCGGGCCTAGCTGGAAGAGTATAACATCGGGTCTGGGCCCCACCACCCTGGACTACATCTCTAGGATGGCCTGCAGCGGGCTGGCCTCCACCTCTAGTAGCCTGGGCTCCACCATTAACATCTCTACCTCCACCTCTAGCACCTCTACCTCCACATCTAGCTGGCTGGGCGGGCTGTGGAACACTCGGTGCCTGAACAATGGCACGGGAACCCGGATGCTGAGAGATGCTCGATGCTCGAGGACAAAATCTAGCAATGTGACCCATATCACCACAAGTATAACAAGCCCTCGGCTGCTGAGACTATTGACCATGCCGACCTGAATGACCACCCCGAAAACTCTGAAGCGGCAGTGCACTGATAGGAGCTGGTGGTGCACTGTAGGACTGCTGATCAGAATACTACATATGAGAACCACGGCCATGTCGACGCCCCCTTTTTCTTCCAAAACGGAGTTCGGAATCGGGTATACGACATTCGGGAGGACAACTCTATTCCCTTGCGAGAATTGGGTTTTTTAGTTTTGAAGAGTCGCCACCTAATGATTATAGTGCATTAGGACACTTTAAGGAAGAATTTGAGATGAAGAACCAGAGTTTGGGTAAGGGCTAGAAATTATCTCGAGGGGAAGGTGTTAGGCACCCTTCAAGATCCACTAGTGTGGTTCCCGGCCATGCTACAATTGTGACTTTGAATGTAAACAAACAAGTAAACAAGCAAGCATTGCAAATACGAGAAAACTATTACAAATAAGGAGCACAAAAGGTTAAAAAAATGCTGAATTTTAGGGAAGGAGCAGTTTAGTTAAAAGTGCAAGTAGGAAGAAGTCAAGTACTTAGTGCGAACAATCTGAAAATTATGTGAAAAACAGAAGTCGAAAGTGCAACAGCTTTTTAAGATTCAGAAAATTGTTAAACTAATAAAGAGGGACGGGGGTCCTAGGTTTATATATTACATGGATCATTCGCACAACACTGGTACTCAATTGTACGCATAGTGTTATCGTGTAATCATCATCTCCATGTCTACCCTTTCCCACCCCGTTAATGTATTGGAGCGCGGAATGGTATTGTTTGCCTATTGCATGCTATTACCCGTCCCAAGCTATCAGTCCCGGGGCATTAGGACTTCTAATCCTAAAAGGGGAAGAAAGGGATGGGGGCCTTTATGGAGTTTAAAGGACAAAAATTCTAATCGACATTCAAAAACAAGTAACAAGTAGGGGGAATGAACAGACAAACAGGTAAGGCTCACATAAACCCCGTAAATCAGATAACATATAGTTTAGCATGCCTTTACACATACTGGTTTGGTCTTTAAAATTAAAAATTAAGCAGCGAGCGGACTGGTTCGATACATACGTTTAGACAGGAAGCCCACATTAGGCAACTTGGATCCAATTGTCAGAACTTAAGGTATTTTAAGCGAGTGATTTAGAAAGTACTGGTTCTAGAAAAGTAGTCTAATGCCGGAAAGTACAGACTGCAGTCAGTTTAGAAATAAGTTTTAAGAGAATCATGAGTATAAACCATAAAAGGAGTTCTAGAGTCAGAAATACTTAAGGAAAGAGTAAACTGCAGAACTATTTTAAAGACAATTTCAGGAAGACCAAAACTGAGTTGGAAAATGTTTAGGCAGAATTTTAGAAAGAAACCATTTCAGAAGAGGTGCTGATTTGAAAAACTCAAATGTATACTGATTCAAAAGAGTTTTGTCAAAAGATTGAGGCTGAAAACATTAAGACATTAGAGACCAGTTAACAGATTGTTATTGCTTAAGAAGAATCGGACGAACTTGATGCAGAATCCTATGATATCTATATATGATTTTAAAAAGTCTGTTAAGAACTGGTAAGAAGAGGTAATTATTTAATTACCCTACAGTTTTCCTAATGCATATGCATTCCCTATAGGCATGATTTTTATATGCACTGATTACATGAACGTTAAGGTCCTATAGGCAGGATTTCTAGATGACTTATATCATAATTAAACGTTAAACCCTATGGCATGGTATCTAGGTGACTTGAATCAGAAACATCGAACCATCTTATGTGCAGTATTTCTAGTAAAAAAATTAAAGTCCTAAAGTCATGATACCTACCCTTTATTGATGCAAGAAAGTAAAACCCCTCCCACACCCTTTTACTAGATTCCCCGAGTTCTATACAAGTTATTACAACCCAATGAATCAACTGAAATAATAAAAATACATCAAAAACTAACAGCTAGATCCAAGCAGCCTAATTCAATCTTAATGTCCAATAATATGTATTTAACCAACTCCGGGGTCCAGATCTCCAAAGCCTTCTCATTATCCAGGGTGTTTCAAAGTTTCAAGGAACCTCAGGGATTCCAGGCATTGCTTACACCCAGGATGCCATTATGAACAGGATGGTGCAGTATGGAATAGCCAGCCCTCAGGCATCCAAGTTCAGAGGGAGCTCAGGGGTCCCAAAGCATGGCTTGCAAGAGAGGGGAAGAACTTATAGCTAGGAGTACGTGCAAAGTGAAAGGGAATTAAGGGGGCCATGACAAGTGGTGGTCATACCTAGCCATAAGGTAGGCTGGCACACCCCTGACCACTTGCTAGATGAACAAGTTAGGAGCAGACCTTTTGATGGTCAGACAAAGGTCTGGATAGTGATTAGGACACTATCAGACCTAAGTCAAGGCTCAAGCACATAATGGGGAGAATGGGAAGTGGGAATTGATTGAGTTAAGGAGTTCAATGAACCCAATTCAGGATCATAGACAGCAATATTGGGGTGCTGCTATGCCCTGAACAATAAACTCACATACAAAGGGGTAAAAGGGTAAAGGGGATTCACAGAGTATAAAATTCATGACAAACAATTGATTGCACACATAACTTAAATACAGAAATATAAAGGAGAGGGAAACAAATATCAACTAAAGGAAATAGGCAGAATTAAATAAATTGTTGTTGAGGCATGTAAACTAACTGAGACATACCAGTAGAGAAGCAAAAGAAGTGCAGAAGAAAGTAAAGTAAACACAGTCCACAGCAGCACAAGTATCAAAAGAGAGAGTTTTAAGTGAAATTGAATTATGAACTCAGATGGTGTTCTGTGTTCGTGTGTGTAGGAAAAGTCTGTGAAAAGCCTCTGTCCCCCTCCTTTAGTGCAAAAGGGCAGGCCCTTTTATAGTGCAGAAGATGAGTAAGAAAAAGGTAAGAGAATAGTTTTGAAATCAATCACAAGTTGTTTCCCTTTGGTTAAGGGTTTTGATTCAAACGGGCAAAAATAAATAAGGAAAGCATTCGTTTTAAAAATCTTTTCTAAAGCAGTGTAATAGGGACAAATACACAGCAGTTTATTTAAGGAAATAGTCTAGTAGCACACGGTTTGGGCAGAACAAGGAAAGACAATCAATCAACAGCCAGTAAAATCAGGGTTCGAATCTTAGTGTGAATGAATCCAACCAGAAAAGGTAAGAAGGGGTTTAATTTAAAGAAAATCAACAGTACAAAACCTTTTAAAAAGGAACTCGGAATCAATCACAAGCTGGCCAAAGGCCTTTTGAAAGAAGAGAATTTGTCATATAAAA
>NW_017671127.1:31013-247038 GCF_001879085.1 Nicotiana attenuata
CACGATTCTTGCGTTTGATGTGGGAGTCTCTGGAGCCTGCACCTCAATTCTCCGTGTATCAATCAATTCCTGAATGGCAGTTTTCAGATGCCAACACTTCTCTGTGGTATCATGTCCAGGCGCTCCTGAGCAGTATTCGCAATTCACTGATGGTCCAGGTCTTTGGGAGGTATTGGTAATTTAGGTTCGATCGGTTCCAACATACCCAACTGCCTCCAATCTGTGGTATAGGCTCGTATTAAGATTTCTCCCAAGGGAGTAAAAGTCTTCTTTTCTGTGACCTATCATTCTTGTATGCAGGATTGGGTTGGAAACTGGTTCCAGTGGCATTTCGGTTGGTTCTTTGGGGGTGGGTAAGTGTTTGGGGAGTGGGTGCGCGCCATTGGGCACGAGTAGGAGGTTGTGGGTATGTCTGGGCATGATGGACAGAGAAATGGGGAGTAGGAGGTGGTAGTATGCTGTGGTGGGCCATATTGAGGTATGCGGTAGTTTGAGGGTGAGGGCGAGTTGGTGATAATAGGTGACGGACCCCTGGACCAAACCCTTGACTTCCACTACTGCCACTTCTTCTTTTTTTCTTCTTTCCCAATATTCCTCCGGTGCCGCTTTGAATGGCCTGCGTGGTTGCTTTGAGTGCTGAGTAGCTCATAATTTTGTTGGACTTGAGACCCTCTTCTACCATGCTTCCATCTTTACGACTTCGTTGAAAGTTTTTCCCCCACAACGCAAACACCAGATGGCCAATAGTAGGTTGGCTCTACAAGCCTGGAAGGAAATAATCCACCATCTCATTCTCTTTCATCGGAGGATCAACTCTTTGCTGCTTGCTCTCTCCAACGGAAACCGTATTCTCTAAAGCTTTCTCCAGGCTTTTTTCTCGATTGTGGTCAGTGATAGACGGTTCGGGACAATTTCGAGATTGTACTGAAAATGACATGCAAACGGCTTGAGCTAGAGTCATCCCAGGTGTACCACCGAGCATGATCTTGTTTGTGTACCACTCCAACGCCGCTCCACTTAAGCTTTGACTAAAGTAGGCCATTAATAGGCTCGTCTTTTCCTCAGCATCCCCTCATCTTGCTGCAGAAACCCTCAGGTGGGCCACCAGATCACCGTGGCCATCATACAGGTCGAACTTGGGCAATTGAATCCTGCTGGCAACTGGACCGTCAGGAAACCAAGCACAAGTCCTTGTAGGCCACACTTACTTGACCCCGAGACCTTGCATATTTCTGAAGGACTGCTTCTAGAACTTTTGACCTTTCCGTATCATCTCCTCTTGTTCCGGGTTTTTTGGAGGTTTCTCTTCTTCAGCTGAGAGATTAAAATAGGAGTGTAAGAGTATGGTTCTGGGGTTTGAAGGTGGGTTCCGGGTGGGTAATTAATGGTTTTCCTGGGTTTGGAACAGAGGTTCACTTGAGGATATGTGTAATGCGGTGGTGGAGAGCCACGAATACTGGGGCGATTGGTTGGTGGGGAACATGGAATTGGCTTGGAGGGTGGTAGTGGTGGTGTCTGAGATGTGGTTCCATAATATTGCTGGTGAGTAGGGAGAGCAGGATATGAGCTCGCTGTGGGAGGATTCTGGGGTTTGAGTTGTGGGTGGGAGGTAATTGGATTGGCCGGATAGGCTGGTGGGGGATGTCCCTTCGACCAGGCTTGGTACATTTCGGCCATCTGCTGCTTTAACTTATACATCTCCTCTCTCATTGTATTTACATCCATTGCCTCCTCCTCTCTGGATTGGTCGACGATGCTTGCTTCTATATCTTGATTGGCCATTTTCGACTTGTCCTTGGAGCGGGTGTTGTAAGGGTGGGTTGCCAGAATGCCAGTCAGCTTATCACCTGCCTGGTCTCATCAACAACAACTTGTTAGCGGTTAGGGTATTAACAAATAGATAACCACACATTGATGGATGGATGCACCTAAACAATCAAACGTTGCTATTATATCGCTGTTCAATCACATGCGTCATCCTGGCTTTTATTTCCTTCTCTTGCCAATTAGTTTCCTACTCTTATCTTTCCCTTTTTACTTTGCTTTCTCCCCTCTTTTGGATTCTCTTTTCCTTTGGGTTTTCCCTTATTTGTATCATTCCTTTTTAGTTTTCCTTTTATTATTTAGAAATGGTCGAATCCTATGGAGATCGCCTACGTATCACGACCCTGCGTGAATCAGACCAAGCGTAGTTCGTGCAGGATAAGATATAAGTAGAAGCAGAATATTTTTGGGAATTTTCAAGTTTATTGATAGCAACCATGTCTATTACAAAGACTCAAAACAGACTCTGATGCAAAAAGAACTACAGACTCCACTATCCCTACCTTAGCTCAAACAAAACACAGACTCAATCAACTGACTGTCTTTAACAAAAAAGGAAATACAGACTCCGATAAAGAAATACAAGCCAAATGACCTAACTCCATTAAAAGGAAATACAGACTCAAAAGGCAAACTCTAGTAGACTCAAAACGACTATGAATACATTAAACCCTGGTGCCCGCGGGACATCGTCGGTCTCGCCGCGGGCCTATATGCAAGTTCCCCGTTGGAGTCTGTCCTAAGTCATCATTATCTGCTTCACAAATTCATGACTGATGCAAAGAAGGTAGTACGGGTCATGTTCTCGCACATCTGGCATTTCCGGGTAATAGAATGAGCAACGGTTAAGATTCTCTCTCGGATTCTTCCTTTCTCTTGAAGTAACCGCCCTATCTGCTGGGCCCTAGCTTCCAAGGTCTGCTCAACACGCCTGGCTTTGTTCTCGAAGTTGCTGCAAGTCCATTTCTAGCTGGGCCAATGCCATGTAACAGTGTTCTCTCTCGACTTTGAAGTTCTTTGCCTGTTTATCTATTTCGGTTCTCTGCGGCAGTGGCCTTTTCCTTTAATCTTGCGACCTTATATGTCAATTCTTCTTTTAACTGCTTAATCATGAGAGCCCGTTCTTCTGCATTTTTAGCCAATTGTCTCCGACCCCAACTAATTCCTTTTCTGCTTGTCGAGGTCAAAACTGTAATCATTCACCTTTTGCCTTAGATTTGCTATAAGCTTTGTATCTTTGCACTTCTGACGGGGTTGTCGGCCTCTAGCTTCATCTTTTGGATTTGGGCTCGTAAGCCTTCATCTCTTTGGCCAATCTTTTTCTCTCACCTTCGTCAGCGGCGGCCTGCAAGCTGTTCTCAAATCGGAGGTCTTGGACCTATTTTTCCAATGCTCCTATGCGGGCCCTGTATTCATTTTCTTTAGCTAACCAAGCCACTGTTCTTGCGATGATTCAGCAAAGTCCTGGATGTGTGGTCTTTTAGCTGGCCTTTCGTGCTCACAATTCTCTTCTATACCAAGCAAGATATCCTGGCGACACCTCGCCTTTGGCCGATCGCTGTATCGCAAGTATCCCTTTTTAAGTATTGCATTCGTTCCAAATCTGGCGAACTATTGCTTCAGGACTGGACCATCAGGGCCAATCTCAACCACTTGCAAACTAAGACTTCATCCTTGGGTACTATCTAGCATGTCCCCAGCTGCCTCAACACTCGATACGGGGTGTAAGGCTGAATGCTTCTAAGCCCCATTAGAAGGAAATGTGGTCGGGCGCCGGCATATACACGATTTCATCAACGGGTAACCATCCCAGTGTCCACTCTATTTGGCTAGCCGTGAAGGACCGAAAATATGTTGTCCATCCCGTGATTCCTTCCGGCAATTTGGCTCCTTTATGTTTTTTCTGGAGACCCCGTAGCTCAAAAACTGAGGGCGATGACACAGATGCTCGATCATCCACATTTGTAATAACAAGTTGCACCCCTCGAAGCAAGTTTCCCCGGCTTTGCAAGCTGTAAGAGCGCGGAAGATGTCCGCAAGTATCATAGGTGCAAGTGTACTTTGGCCTGGGTATTAACGTGCTGACGACTCCGGCCTATTTTTATATCAATGTTCCCATCCTTCCTCGGAAATACTAAAAGCCCAAGAGAAAGCCACCATAAAAGCGAACATCGATGCTCCTCCCACTTCTGGTGGTTTTCCTTTGCTACATATCTTACTTTTCTGGGTTGTTGAACCCCTCAATATGACCATACCGCTGAATATATGAAGCTTAGGGTACAAAAACCATTTGCCAAAATATGTGTTATGGACGGCCCTGACTATCTTCAAGGAGTCTAGAAATTTATGTACAGCTACAACTCTGGGAGCAACCAAGTATTTGTGCCTCAACGGAACCTCATCCTTTCCAATGTAGCCAGCTATTTCCTCCAATGTCGGGGTAAGCTCAAATCCGAAAAAAGAACACATTATGTGCTGGTCCCAGCATGTAACCAGTGCTCTAATAATATCTCCCGAGGCACAATATCGAGCAGACTGGTAAGCCCTTTCAATGTTTCTTAACCGCATCTTGCCCTTCTTTGCCCAAATCGTTCCACCACAGACGCAACTCCAAGGGATTTTATGCTTGATTGAAAAGGTCGTTTTGAGTCGTGCTCATCCTGCACATTTATTAAGGTGATTTATAGCTTATTTGACCTAAAAAAAACAAATAACACTATTTTTGTTCAAATTTCCAATTTAAAACAAACGGCCAGTTTTGCAGTTATGGCCTTTCAGCACTTCGGGGAGAAGATTTTAAGGCTGTACCCGTTGACCGTTGGGAAATGACTCAAGTTGGCCATTTTTGCACGAAACAGCCTTCCGGCGCCCGTTTGGGGACATTCGGCTATTTTGACAAAACGGCACCCCCTCGATTTATTATACAAAAAATAAAAATTGACATTTTTTGGCTATTTTGCAAAAGGGGTTGGACCCGATGAGGGTTGCTACGTATCTCACATCCGGTGAGAATCAAACAGCACAGCAGAGTTCGGTAAATAAACCTAATTATTTTTTGAAAACATCCCTAATTTAAAAAATAACTTTTTTTTTTTTGTTTTTGTTGGCAAATTCACTTTTTCTGAAAGCAAGACTCTTTTTATTATATTTCTTTTTAGTGGCAAATAAAATGAACTAATTTGTAAATAAAACTCTTTTGTTTTTCTTTCCATTGGCAAACAAAAACTACTTTTCTTCTTTTTCTTTCATTTTCAAAAATCCGGGCAGCATTCCGGCACTACTTGGCCATTTTTTTTTCTAGTATAGGTATTTAACTCTCCACACTGCTATTTGCTCTTTTCTCTCTCTTTTGTTTTTCCAAATATTTAAATCGGTCAGCATGTGAGTCAAACAGATAAATGCACAAGTAGGATGCATCAGGGATGGTCGCATTATTCCGGGTACACCTGTCCTAGACGGACCCAACCCCTGTGTTGAGTCCCCTAAGTCAAAAATGCACGTGATGCAGATAAGCGTTCCTACTAGGGATCCGGCATGGAGTCAAGTTCTTCTAGGTTCAAACCTGGGTATGTGTTCTAGACTGTGTACCCAGCGAGGGACAACTCGAGTCGAAGGGAGGGGCTACGTACCGGGGACCCGCGGGATCGTCCGGCTTAGTAACTTGTCCGGCCTCTTTCTTATTTCAAGGTATGACACTAACAGAATAGGGAGTCTCAAACCAGTAAGCACATCCCCGAGGTGAAGAGAAGGGTTCGGCACAGTTTATATATACAGTTCAGATAATATCAAAGAGGTAAACATTTAGCCATTAAGCATGACAACATGTAAAGAAAATCAGAAAAGCCAAACAACAATATATCTAAGCTCGAATTCTGAACCCTGAACCAGAGATTCTGGGTTCGGTCCCCCAGCAGAGCTCGCCAGAGCTGTCACACCTCCTTTTTACCTACTACACCCCGTAAGGGCGTAATAAGGAGTTATTTCCAACTTGAAGTGACAATCGGAACAGGGTTTATTATTACGATTTTCAGAGTCGCCACTCGGGAAATTAATGGTGTCCAAGTCACCGATTGAATCCCGATCCGAGGAAAATTATGACTCTGTAACAGTTCAGCGAACCAGAAATCTGGGTAAGGAATTCTGTTAACGCCGGAGAAGGTGTTGGCATTCCCGGGTTCGTGGTTCTAGCACGGTCGCCCAACTGTCGCATTGATTTTATCTGATTTCGAAACATGTTATAATTTGTGCTTTTATTAGTAACGACTTTTATTTTTGTTTCTTTTTTTTTTTCTTTAGTAAGAATTGCAACGTCGTGAAAATCCGTCTCGAACCACGTCGCACCTAGTGCACCCGTGGTTATCGACACATTTCGACTTCGTTGAGATTCGGTATTGGTCACATAAATATGGCACCGCGCATTTAGGAAGGTAATTTTATTAAAATCGTGTGCCTAAAGAGACTATCGCGTTATACTGGGGAAGGCCGTGGAATCACTAACAACCTACCCGAATCTAGTATTTTAGTAAAACATTTATCGAGGGCCCGCAATTTGTGTATTTTATTTGGCGAGCTCGTCTATTCTATCATTTATTTTAAAGGAATCCAAAAGTGGCATAACCTTTCTATATTCTTTGCACGACAATAACTTACCTTTCAGCGTATTGTTCAAGTCAGTAAATTTCGGATATAAATTGGGCTTTCAGTTTTGGCCCAATGCATTTTCAGTGCTGCTTGTGATAACGGAAGGCTGCCTGGACATGGGCATCATCCAATGAGAACAGGCCCAGATGCCCGTCCAGTTCACTTATCAAGCAGCTCTGGATCACATTAGAATGCAATTTATATGTATACTAGAGAACTATACCAGTGCATCAGTAAATCAGCAATTATTTTGCCGGTTTTATACTTACTTCATTTAACTCATTATTTATTCTCATGCATGTTTGTTGGTGACTATTAAGCAATGTCTGTTAGCAACTATGGTAGGAACTTAATAAGCTAATTGCTGCAATAATTTCAGAAAATAGATACGGATAATTGGACTAAAGTGATTATTAATAATGCAGAGGTGTCAAACTTAAGATGTCCAAGCCCTTATTCTATTCTCAACTTCAACTTGTCAGGCTATGATGTTGCATTACTCTACCACGCTTGTTCATACAAACAACTGCAATAGGCAGTCCTACTGACGTAACAATAGAAATCGGACAGTCCAATCATATCAGAATTAACATAATCAGAATTAGAATCCATTACACAGTCCATATATTCAGTCCAGTTATACAGTCCTTAGTGATTACATGCAACAATAGGGTCCTAATCAATCATAAGTTAAAACAGAGGAGTTCAATAAAAGAGGCTTGATCAGCACTTCATTTTCACTTCAGATGCCTGGGGAGTATAAGATGTGTACCTGAATACTGAATCAAACATAAAAGGAGGAAGTCAGCAGCAGTAACAATTTCAGCAGCAGTTTAGGAATAAGCTAAAACCCAGCGACAAGCAATAGACGAGTATAATAGCCCAAAAATGTTTCAACAGTTCAGGACAAATTGGAAACTAAGCAGAATCCACAGATCCACCCCAGAATAGGACCAAATAGCCAGAAATGAACTCAGCACTTAGCACAACCAGTAATGCAATCAACAATCAACTAGAACTAAGCCCCTCTCATGCGCCAAATCACTTCTGATTTTTAATGAGCTAGATAATTGGATTAAGGATTGGAATCGAGGGTGATCTAAAGAGAAATCAATGAAACAGTAAAAAAAAATTTGATTTTTTTTTGTCTATTGTTTTCCTGGAAATTTTGAGAAAACTGAGATCTATGGGAGTTGGATTTCAATTTTCTGAGAGTTGCGGAGAAGAGAAGGGATTTTTTGATGGCTGAAAAACAACTCCCCCTCAACAAGGCAATGGGCATGCCTTTTATAGGCCGAACTAAGGCTCACCAGATTTTTCCTTTACACCTCTCTAGTCCCTCTTTTATTTTCAGTGTTTACCCTTTATTTTCTGCCTTGTTACACATAAGCTAACTACCCTAAATTTACTAAAAACCTACACTATAGTCCATCCTAGAAGGTTCTATACTTGTTACAATCCCTATTCTATCCTTACCCCCTCTCACAAAATTACCAAATCTGATAAAAGTGCCCTTTTTCCATGCCTAAACTACCTTTGAACCTCCTGATATTACTGACCAAAGTTAAACCAGTCCATTAACTACAACCAAGCAATCTATTTCTAGGGCTAGAACAATTAAAATCAACTTGCAGTAAACAATTAAAATCAAATTGCAGTAAAAAATTAGGATTCGTACTAACTGAACCTAAAATCAGACCACTTAAACGTATATGACTACTGGGAATGGTATTGACATGAAGACAAAACTTAAGCTAGATCCTGAACATGGAATTACTAATGCAATTAAACTAAACTAAACTAATTGATTACTATTAACACATAACAACAGTAAAGGCTCAAATACTGAAGAAAAAAAAATTGAAATCAAAAGTGCCCTAAAGAGTTAAAGATTATCAAACAAATTTGAACAAGCATACAGAATCAGAACAGCATCGAACAGAACTTACTAAGTTTGAGCACTTGGCTGACTATGGGGAACTCTGACCGGCCATTTGTTTGAATCCTCCGGGATTCTTGACACGTAACATCCTAATCGTGTGTTTTCAAAAGAACGTACATGATTAGGGAAATTACGGTCTAAAATTCCCAAGATTTTCTGAGCTAGATTCTGCCAGTCTAAGATCTAAAATTCGAGAAGCTTTGGCAATATTTGAAAGATTTTTGGTTAGGGATTAATTATGAGGAGGGATGAGGACATTTGGTACGAATTTGGGCCAGTTTGGGTGAGTTTGCGACTTGGCCGAAACTTCGATGGAAATATTCGACGAGTTCCAGTAAGATTTGAAAGCAAAGGACAGTGGATTCAGGTAAAGGAGGAGAAGAGGAATCTGGGGTGTGATTTTGGTGTTGATCGGAGCATCCCGCCGCCGCGCGATTTCCGCGCGGCGGACGGCGGAGGCGGAGGGACGGTGGGGCTAGGGCGGAGGAGGGTGGCGCACCGGCGTTACAGGGGACGGGTTGGTACGAGGAAGAGGAGTGTTGTTTTGATTTTTTCTGTATAATTCGGACAGTTTTATTTCATTCTGAGAGTCAATCGTGGCCATTGGATTTGGGGAAGATGGGTGGTCGTGATTAAACGACGTCAAAACGACGTCGTTTGAGCATGAGGCAATTGGACTGGGCAGGGGTAAACTGGGCCTGGGTTGGGAATTTCATTTGGGCTGACTGATGTGGCCCAAATTTGGTCTCCATTTAAGACCATCTTTTTAATTCTTTTTTCCCTTTTTTCCTTTATCTATTTTTTGTATATTTTTTTTTTTTGTATTTATTTATTTTTCTGATTTTATAAAATGCTAAAACAAAGTAAAGACCTAATTACACTATTTAACTCCTAGAATTACTTATAACTCTATTTAAAGACAAATGCAATAATTAGCAATGCAAAGAACTATTTTCTTGCAATTTTCTTTACATTTTATTCTAAATTAATTAATACTAAATTGTGAAATTAAATCCTAAATGCCAATGCATATTTTTTTTTGGTATTTTCATATGGATTAAAATGCACAAATAAAAATGCAACAATTACCAAAGAATGCCACAAAATTCACAAAAAATTATAAAATATTGGAAAAAATTGTTTGTTTGAAATTTTGGGAATTATTCATTAGGGCAAAAATCACGTGCTCACACATAAATACAAAAAAGAAAATCAATGTGTCCCACAACCTGTGTGCTTCAATGCAGCCGCTGGCCTGAGGCGCAATCCCCTCCCGCCTGGATACGCTATCAGGATCATCCTCATCACGTCGCCTCTTTTATATGAGGATGCGCTGCAGCATGATCATCAGTAGGGTCGGCAGGATCGGTAGAAGGGGCCGCCGGTCCATCGGCAACCTACAAAACAATAAGTAAGCTCAATTATATGAAAATATATATTAGTAATGTACGTGTTAAGTAAAAAAAAAATTCTTACGCTGGTCTCGTCGGGCTCCTGAATATAAGCATTCGTGGGATCCTGCTCAGCATCGCACAAAGTGGCCTCCGTAACGGGCTGGGATGAAGCCTTAATAAGAAAATAATAAAGTTATTTATGGCGAATCAATGAGAGAAAAACAAATTAAAATTTAGTACTAATATAAACATACGTGCGCCAGTGAAAGATCCACAGCACCCGTCGACGATGAGCCAAAACTCAGCCGGCGCCCACCATCCACATCTCGGGTCGGCCGATCCTCAGCAGCGATCGATGGGCCTGAAAAGAACTGCTCCCAATCTCCGGTAATGCTCGTACCCGTGATAAACAATGGATCTGACGGTCACCTGCGATGCCGCTGGAGTCAGCGCCAGCTGAAGGCTGAACGACGGCATGCTGCTGGGATGCTCGTCTGGCTGAGGGAGGTAACCCAGCAGATCAGCTCCAACATCCTCATAAGGTGCCTCAACGCCCCCTTGCTGGGGACCACCTCCTCGCCGGCCCCCACGACCCCGTGGGGCACCCCTACCTCATGGGATAGTCCTACCTCGTGCCCGTCCCCTCGCGCGTGGGACAGGCCTACCCCGATGGTAGTGCTCTGGCTCCATATAAGCAGGGACGTGATCTAAGCGCTCGTCCTCTCTGGCTTGATGCAGTGTTCGGGCAGCCAGCTCTGTAACCTGCCGGCCTTACTCTTGCAAAGCGACCGCAGGATCGCCGGCATGCTGCTGCATCTCCAGTCCAAACTGGTGGACTAAATGTAGACCAATATCCTCCACAACATGTAAAATATAAATTACAGAATGCTATATCACAGTTATAAGTAAGAATACCAAATAACATACCAGTGCCTCGTGCCTCCCGGTGTATGTAACGTACCGACCGCCAGCTCGATGATTGGGGTTCCCAAAGAAAAGTCGGGTAACGCTGTGGTACCAGCGAATATAATCATGCTCAGTTTCTTGCCGACTTGGTGAAGGGGGGGGTGAAATCAGCTCTAATCGCTGGTCCCAACTCCCAAGTAAATATCTTATCCTGTATCCATGCCAAATATTGGTCGTCCACCTGGTACGATCATCCCGCTGGTAATGTGTGGTCTCCCAGGTGGACGGTGTCGGTACGAGCTGCGGCCTGCCAAACTAGCGAAGTACCCGCTCGGTGGCATGATGCTCCACAATATCAAGGCAGAACAACGGGATGGAAGAGCCCTACATAAGTTGGCAGACCGAGCAATAATCGGGCAAGCCAGCTATCATCGCGTCGCTGTATGGAATCCAGATGAACTATTAAGGAAGAACAGAAAACGTCAGTATACGCAACTTGTGTTTGAAGCAATGACAAGTAAACTTAGATATACATTTACTTGTGTGCCATCCAGCAAATCCAATATATCCCTGCACAAGGAGAGATTATGCTGAGCCTCGTACTCGCCCGTATGTCCCCGTCAGAGTACCCACCTCCTAGCTAGAGGGAGCAACTCCGGTGGTACATCCGGATCTAATGGTGGTAGAGGTGGCTGCAACTGCAGAAACCGTTCCCAGGCCCAAACCTAACATAAAAAGTTGACGTCAAATTTAAGATATATTTTTACTAGGTATGTTAATATGAATAGAGTATTCGAATATGTTGTCGCCTGTGGTAGCGGCAGGAATCCAGCAACCTCACGTTGGGTGCCCATGCTCGCCCAGCACATGCATTTGTACAAGTAGGCAAGAACAGCAGAGCCCCGACTGTACCGGGGTAAATCATCTAGCCGCTCAAGATGATGAAGAAATCTCAAGCTTCAAGGTTCCCCAAAGTGTTCGGGAACAAGACCCCTCCAAACAACAAGAGTAGCAGCAACCTCGTATACCGGTCAACATGATAATCCGGTGTATCGCCATCGATATGAGGATGCAATGCCTCCAACCACAGACGAATAGTCGTCAACGAAAAACGACTGGTCCCATGCAGTACAGTCTCATCCTCTGGCCCGAAAGCAGTGAGCCGCTGCAGCATGTCCAGGTACTGCACACGTGTCATCTCTCTCATGCCAGGCGGCAGTGAAACGACCAGTCTATCAACGGGCAGCCCATATAAAACCTCCACATCCTGCAGTGTGACAGTGGCCTCGCCAATGGGAAGGTGGAATGTGTGCGTCTCCGGTCTCCACCGCTCTATCAGGGCCATGATCAAAGACCAATCGAGCTGCAGCCGCCCGATCTCAATCATCCTGTAGAAACCAGTGTCCCGCAAGCACGCGACTACACGGGCATGGAGAACTCTGTCATGTAGAAAGTCCCACATGTCGTCCACTCTCCTGGCGCGGAGAGTCTGGGTCAGTAACTCACCCTCCCATATGTGGGCGGACCTATTGTCGCCCTGTAACGAGAGTAGCTCATCGCTAAAAGGTCCGGGATGAATAGGCTGCGCCTCCATGACGTCTACTGTAAATTAAACAACATTAATTACATGTTAGTTTTATAATTTTATATGTTTGTTTGTGGATTAAACAGTTAAAATTTTATTATTAAATATTCACATATGAGTTCCAGGCTCGATATTTGGAGCCCAATAGCACCAATTCATCTTGAATTCTTTTATGTGTTAGTTTATAATTTTATATGTTTGTTTTAAATAATAAAAAATTTATAATTAATATTCACATATGGGTTCCAGGCTCGATATTTGGAGCCCAGTAGCACCAATTTATCCTGAATTCTTCTATGTGTTAGTTTTATAATTTTATATGTTAGTTTGTAAATTAAATAATTAATTTTTATACTTAAATATTCACATATGGGTTCCAGGCTCCATATTTGAAGCCCAGTAGCACCAATTTATCCTGAATTCTTGTATGTGTTAGTTTTATTACAATTTTATATGTTAGTTTGTAAATTAAATAATTAATTTTTATAATTAAATATTCACATATGGGCTCCAGGCTCAATATTTGTGGCCCAGTAGCATCAATTTATCCTGAATTATTCTATTTGTTAGTTTTATTATTTTACGTGTTAGTTTTATAATTTTATATGTTTGTTTGTAAATTTATTAATTAATTTTATAATTATATAATATTTAATTATTAAATATTCATATATGGGTTCCAGACTCGATATTTGCAGGCCAGTAGCACCAAATATATGTTGACTATATCTGAAGAGAGTTGACTATAATTGAAGAGAGTTTGTATTGATCTATCAGTTATTTTGACGTATTTTTGGGTATAAGAGATACTTAAACTACATGGAAACTACGCTAAAAGGCACTACATTTTACTACGCTAAAAGACACTACATTATACTACGCTAAAAGGCACTACATTATACTACACTAAAAGGCACTATATTTTTCTACACTAAAAGGCATTACATTTTACTACCCTAAAAGGCATTCGGATTTACTAGTCTTTAAGCAAAAAAATAATTTAAACCAGATAAAACACAACAAATACATTGTAATCACAAAAATACATATAAAACAGTAATAGTAATTATTAATATTTTTATTAACAAATAATAAAAATTTCACAATTTTTACATCTTTTTACAACATTAATATCTTAGTTCGGATAAAAATAACATACCAATTTAATCGCAACAAAACACAAAACAACATACGACACATTCAAAACAACTAATATGCATTATTTATATGTAACGACCCGGCCGGTCGTTTCATGATTTACCGCTCAATTTCTCCCATTTCTGCTTCTTTATGCTTTGTTCATCTGTGTTATATGGTATCGGGTTGGTTGGTTCGAATTCGGAATGGTTTTGGAAAGGTTTGAGACACTTAGTCTCTTAAGTTGGTCTTTTAGTTGGGAAAGTCAACCGGAAGTTGACTTGTGAGCAAACGACCTCGAAATTTGGGTTTTATGATTCGGATAGCTTTAGGAGGTGATTTGGGACTTAGGAGCGTGATCGGAAAGTGTTTTGGAGGTCCGGAGTAGATTTAGGCTTGAATTGGCGAAATTGGAATATTGGCGTTTTTCGGTTGGTAGCGGAGATTTTTATATAGGGGTCGGAATGGAATTCCGGAAATTGGAGTAGGTCTGTTGTGTCATTTGGGACGTGTGTGCAAAATTTCAGGTCATTCGGACGAGGTTTGATAGACTTTTTGATCAAAAGCGGAATACGGAAGTTTTTAGAGTTCTTAGGCTTGAATCTGTGGTTGATTCGATGTTTCGATGTTGTTTTAGGTGTTTCGAAGATTGGTATAAGTTTGGATAGTGGAATATGACTTGCTCGTGCTTTTGGTTGAGGTCCCGGGGGCCTCTGGTTGATTTCGGATGGTTGACAGAAAGTTTGGAGTTGGAAATGTGCAGCTGAAGCTGCTGAAGTTCTGTCATAACCGCACCTGCGGCTTGGGGACCGCAGGTGCGGGCCCGCAGAAGCGCCAAGGGGACGCAGATGTGAAAATGGGCATGAGGAGCTGGAAACGCAGATGCGCGTGTTGGAGCGCACCTGCGATAGAGCATGTGCCGGATTTTGATTGCAGGTGCGGCCCTTGAGGGGATAAGTGGATTCCGCAGATGCGCACCTGGGACCGCATGTGCGAGTCCACAGGTGCGAGATTTCTACCGCAGAAGCGGCTTAGCTAGGGCAAAACATATATATTTGGCCCTTCGCAATTTTGAGTGGTTTTTCACCATATTTCATTCGGGAGAAAGCTTGGGAGAGCAAATTGAAGAGGGAATTCAAGAGGGTTTTGTGGAGGTAAGGTTTTTGGACCCTAAACTTGTTTCTATGATGATTTTTAACATTGTAAGCTTGAAATCTATCGAAAAAATTGGGGATTTAGGGCTTGGGAATTGGAGACCTAAATTTAGGGATTTGAGGGGTCGTTTGTGGTTGGATTTTGGTATATTTGGTATGTATGAACTCGTGGGAGGATAAGGATTTCATTGATGTTAATTTGGTCGGATTCAGAGACGTGGGCCCGGGGGTCGGGTTTGGCCAATTTTGGGTTTCTTGATGCAATTTGATTATTTTCGCATGGGCTTCGTCCTTTAGCATATTCTAATGTTATGATTCTGATTTTGGGTAGATTCGACGCGAGTTAAGGCCGATACGAGAGGCAAAGGCATCGCGGGCTAGAGTTTGGACCGGATTGAGGTAAGGAATGATTGTAAATGTTGTCCTGAGGGTATGAAACCCCGGATTTTACATCGTTGTGCTATATTGAGGTGACGCACATGCTAGATGACGAGCGTGGGGTCGTGCACCGTTGGGAATTGTGACTTGGTCCATCCCGTACGGCTATTAAGTCGCGTATTTAATTGGAAACTGTTTATTATTATTATATTTTGGAAAAGTATTACTATGTTTGGGGCTAAATGCCGTGTTTGGGCCTTGTGCCGATTGTTTGGACCCTTAAGGGCTTTTACTACTGTTTCATCACTGTTTTCGCTTTGATATTTACACTCAGTCATGCTATTTTCTTACTGTGTTCGTAACTCGATTTTATTCACTCCTTATGATTTCATAAATGATATTTTGAGCCGAGCACTTGTTTTACTGTCAGCCCGAGGGGCTTGAGTGAGTTCTGACTGAGTGAGGCCGAGGGCCTGTGTTGTGAGGATGTTATGGGTCGGACTGCGCGCTGCAGCATGTTACACTGATTTGTGGTAGATGAGAGGCTGAGGGCCTGATTTGTTATGCCACGAGATGGCTTATGTTAGCGCTTGGGCTGTAGGAGCCCCTCCGGAGTCTGTACACCCCCAGTGAGCGCGGGTACCCAGTGTGAGATGTGATATTGCCCAAGGGGCTGTTGTTGTTTCATGTTTTTGCCCGAGGAGCTGGTACGGGTGATTTTGAGGTAGCCCTAGGGGCTAGTTCTGTTGATATTTTGCCCGAGGGGCGTTGGTGATTTATGTTGTTGCCCGAGGGGCTGTTTACGTTTCTATTCTTTTACTCACTATTTTTTTGTCACTCGTTTGAAACTATTGAAAGAAGTTTTGAAAAGGATTTTATTTAACTGAATCGTTTTTACGAGTTTATTGTTTTTACTGCATTGTTCTGGATTTATACTGTTTCGCTGTAGCATTTTGACGTGGCTTGCATGTTTTCTTACTGCTCTGCTGCCTTTACTTTTATTACTTACTGAGTTGGCATACTCACATTACTCCCCGCACCTTGTGTGCAGATCCAGGAGTCTCAGGTCACGCTAGCGAGTGCTGATATGTCTTCCAACAGGCTTTCGGAGTTGAATAGGTAGCTGCTTGGCGTTCACAGCCTAGTGCTTCTCCTTACTATCTTTATTCCGCTTTGTATTAGCTTTGTTCCAGACTATGTTGTCTTTGTCATATTCCTAGACGAGTTCTAGGTGCTCATGACTGGTGACACCCCGATATCGGCCCGATATCGGTCTGTGTTTTGTTTCCGCACTGTTCTATTCTACCTTACGTTTCGGGATTTTAGCTTATTAATGACTTTTAAATGACTTATTATAATTGTTGGGTTGGCTTTGGGTTTTGTGTCAGCTGGCCTAGTTTCACGATAGGCGCCATTACGACCGGGTCCATTTTAGGGTCGTGACAAGTTGGTATCAGAGCCTAGGTTACATAGGTCTCACAAGTCATGAGCAGATTTAGTAGAGTCTCGCGGATCGGTATGGAGGCGTCTGTATTTATCCTCGGGAGGCTGCAGAACCTTTAGGAAAACTTCATATTCTTGAATTCCTGTCGTGCGAATCTCTTGATTCTGGTACTAAACTTTAGTTATTCTATTCTCTCACAGATGGTGAGGACACGCGCTACCAGTCAGGATGGACGACCACCAGTACCACCAGCTGGGGCCACTAGAGGTCGTGGTAGGGGCAGGGGTGTAGCCCGCACAGTAGCTAGGGCAGCACCTACAGATCCACCAGCAGCCCCAGTTCAGGATCAGGTTCTAGTTGTTGACGCCCCAGCAGCACCAGCTCAGGCACCGGCTGTGCCTATTGTCATTCCGGGTCTTCAGGAGACCCTAGCTCAGATCCTGACAGTGTGCACTAGTCTTGCTCAGGCGGTCGCAGTTTCTACTATCGCAACCACTTCTCAGGTCGAGGAGGCACTCAGACTCCCGCCACCCGCATACCCGAGCTGGTTGTTCAGGGATTACAGACATCGGAGGCACCACCAGCCCAGCCGGTGGCAGCTACTCAGGGTTATGTAGCTCCGATTATGCCAGAGGACGAGCAGCGCAGATTTGAGAGGTTTGGTAGACTTCAGCCTCCGACTTTCACTGGTACAGAGGGCGAGGATGCCCAGGGTTTCTTGGATAGGTGTTAGAGGATTCTTCGCACCGCGGGTATTCTGGAGACCAGCGGGATCGCATTTACTACTTTTCAGTTTACTGGAGCTGCCTTCACTTGGTGGGAGGCTTATGAGAGGCGTAGGCCTGTTAGTGCAGTGGCCCTTACTGGCAGCAGTTCTCCATTCTCTTTTTGGAGAAGTATGTGCCACAGTCCCGCAAGGAGGAGCTGCGCAGGCAGTTCAAGCAGTTGCGACAGGGAGATATGACTGTGACTCAGTATGAGATGAGGTTCTCAGATTTAGCTCGCCATGATATTTGGTTGGTTTCTATGGATAGAGAGAGGATCAGGAGGATCGTTGGTGGCCTCACATATCAGCTTCGGATTCTCATGACCAGGGAGAGAGTGTCAGGTGCTACTTTTGAGGAGGTTGTTGATATTGCTCACGAGATTGAGTCAGTTCATCGCCAGGAGCGAGAGGAGAGGGAGGCCAAGAGGCCTCGGGAATCTGGTAGTTTTGGGGGTACTTCTTCGAGGGGTCAGTTTCAGCATGGCAGAGGTCGCCCATTCAGGCAGGCTAAGTCAGCTCGCCCAGGTTATCGTGGGGCATCATCGGGCCATGGTTCTCACAGTTCTCATCAGGGTCATTCCTCACTCAGTGCCCTTCCAGCCCAGAGTTTGTCCCGTACTCCATCAGTTCAGGGCTCTTCTATGCCGGGTTCTTCTACTAGTCATTCCGGTGCTAGGGGTTCCTTTCAGTCCCCGTCTCCAGCACCAGGGAGTGCTTATGAGTGTGGGGAGTTGGGACATATGTGGAGGCAGTGTCCTCGTCGTCTTGGGGGTTCATCTCAGCAGAGGAGTCAGCCCTCGACTTCAGCACCAGTTACTTCACCACCCGCCCCGCCAGCTAGGGGTCGCTCAAGAGGGGGAGGCCGATTAGGTGGTGGTCAGGCCTGTTTTTATGTACTCCCAGCTAGACCTGATGTTATTGCTTCAAATGCGGTGATTACAGGTATTGTCTCAGTCTGCCACAGAGATGCCTCTGTGTTATTTGATCCTGGTTCCATTTTTTCATATGTGTCATCATATTTTACCCATTACTTGGATACGCCCCGTGAGTCTCTTATTTCATCTGTTCGTGTATCTACTCCGGTGGGCGATACTATTGTTGTGGACCGTGTGTACCGATCGTGTGTGGTGACCATTAGGGGTCTGGAGACCCGAGTGGATCTTTTGTTACTCTGTATGGTGGATTTCGATGTGATTTTGGGCATGGATTGGTTATCCCCGTGCCGTGCTATTCTGGACTGTCACTCTAAGACAGTGACGTTGGCTATACCGGATGTGCCACAGGTTGAGTGGCGAGGTTCGATTGATTTTGTCCCCAGTAGGGTGATTTCGTTCTTGAAGGCCCAGCGGATGGTTGGGAAAGGTTGTCTTTCATACTTAGCCTTCGTGAGGGATATCAGCGCAGAGGCTCCTAGCATTGATTCTGTTCCGATTGTAAGGGATTTTCCCGATGTGTTTCCTGCAGATCTGTCGGGCATTCCACCGGACAGGGATATTGATTTTGGTATTGACCTGGTGCTAGGCACTCAGCCCATTTCTATTCCACCGTATCGTATGGCACCAGCGGAGTTGAAGGAGCAGCTTCAGGAACTCCTCGATAAGGGGTTCATTCGGCCTAGTGTTTCGCCGTGGGGTGCGCCTGTTCTATTCGTGAAAAAGAAGGATGGCACTATGAGGATGTGCATTGATTACAGGCAGTTGAAGAAGGTTACAATTAAGAACAAGTATCCCCTGCCTCGCCTTGATGATTTGTTCGACCTGCTTCAGGGAGTGAGGATGTTCTCCAAGATTGATCTCCGTTCAGGGTATCACTAGCTGAAGATCAAGGACTCGGATATTCTTAAGACAACTTTCAGGACCCGATATGGTCACTATGAGTTCCTGGTGATGTCTTTTGGGCTGACCAATGCCCTAGCAGCGTTCATGCATTTGATGAATAGCGTGTTCCAGCCGTATCTCGACTCGTTTGTCATAGTTTTCATTGATGATATTCTGGTGTATTTGCGTAGTCTAGAGGAGCACGCGAAGCATTTGAGAGTGGTATTGCAGCGGTTGAGGGAGGAGAAGTTTATGCAAAGTTCTCCAAATGTGAATTTTGGCTCAGTTCAGTGGCTTTCTTGGGGCACGTGGTGTCCAGTGAGGGTATTCAGGTTGATCCGAAGAAGATGGAGGCGGTTCAAAGTTGGCCCAGGCCATCCTCAGCCACATAGATTCGCAGTTTTCTTGGTTTGTCGGGTTATTACCGCTGGTTCGTTCAGGGATTTTCATCTATTGCATCAGCCTTGACCAAGTTGACTCAGAAGGGTGCTCCATTCCAGTGGTTGGATGAGTGTGAGGCGAGCTTTCAGAAGCTCAAGACTGCCTTAACCACGGCTCCAGTGTTAGTTTTGCCATCAGCTTTAGGTTCATATACAGTGTATTGTGATGCTTCGAGAGTGGGTATTGGATGTGTGTTGATGCAGGAGGGTAGGGTTATTTCTTATGCTTCTCGTCAGTTGAAGCCCCATGAGAAGAACTACCCTGTTCATGATTTGGAGTTGGCTGCCATTGTTCACGCATTGAAGATTTGGAGGCATTACTTGTATGGTGTGTCTTGTGAGGTGTTTACTGATCACCGTAGCCTCCAGCACTTGTTCAAACAGAAGATCTCAATTTGAGGCAGCGGAGATGGTTGGAGCTGCTAAAGGACTATGATATTACTATTTTGTACCATCCGGGGAAGGCCAATGTAGTGGCCGATGCTTTGTGCCGGAAGGCGATGAGTATAGGCAGTCTTGCATTTATTCCTATTGGGGGAGAGACCTCTTGCAGTTGATGTTCAGGCCTTGGCCAACCGGTTCGTGAGGTTGGATATTTCGGATCCCAGTCGGGTATTGGCTTGTGTGATTTCTCGTTCTTCCTTATTTGATCGCATCAGAGAGAGCCAGTATGATGATCCTCATTTGCTTGTTCTTAAGGATAGAGTTCAGCACGACGATGCCAGAGATGTGACCATTGGTGATGATGGGGTGTTGAGGATGCAGGGCTGGATTTGTGTGCCCAATGTGGATGGGCTTCGGGAGTTGATTCTGGAGGAGGCCCATAGCTCGCGGTATTCCATTCATCCGGGTGCCAGAAAGATGTATTAGGATCTGAGAACGCACTATTGGTGGAGGAGGATGAAGAAAGATATTGTGGGATTTGTAGCTCGGTGTCTCAATTGTCAGCAGGTGAAATACAAGCATCAAAGACCGGGTGGCTTGCTTCAGCAGATGGATATTCCAGAGTGGAACTGGGAGCGGATCACCATGGACTTTGTAGTTGGGCTCCCACGGACTTTGAAGAAGTTCGATGCTATTTGGGTGATTATGGATCGGCTGACCAAGTCCGCGTACTTCATTCCTGTGTGTACTAACTATTCTTCAGAGCGGCTGGCAGAGATCTATATCCGAGAGATTGTTCATTTTCATGGTGTCCCAGTTTCTATCATTTCAGATAGAGGCACTCAGTTTACTTTGTAGTTTTGGAGGGCCGTGCAGAGAGAGTTGGGTACTCAGGTCGAGTTGAGCACAACTTTTCACCCTCATACAGACGGGAAGTCCGAGCGCACTATTCAGATATTGGGGGACATGTTGCGCACTTGTGTGATTGACTTTGGTGGTTCATGGGATCAGTTTCTACCGCTCGTGGAGTTTGCGTATAACAACAGCTACTAGTCGAGTATTCAGATGGCTCCATATGAGGCTCTATATGGGAGGTGGTGTAGATCTCCCGCTGGATGGTTCGAGCCGGGCGAGGCCAGGCTTTTGGGTACGGACGTAGTGCAGGATGCTTCGGACAAGGTGAGGCTTCGTACAGCGCAGTCGAGACAAAAGAGTTATGCTGACAGGAAGGTTAGTGATGTGTCCTATATGGTTAGGGAGAAGGTTCTACTGAAGGTTTTACCCATGAAGGGTATTATGAGATTTGGGAAGAAGGGTAAATTGAGTCCTTGGTTCATTAGGCCTTTTGAGGTGCTTCGGAGGATTGGGGAGGTGGCTTATGAGCTTGCTTTGCCACCCAGTTTGTCGAGTGTGCATCCGGTATTTCATGTTTCTATGCTCCGGAAGTATATTGGAGATCCGTCTCATGTTCTGGATTTCATCACGGTTCAGTTAGAGGGTGATTTGACCTATGATGTGGAGCCAGCAACTATTTTGGAGCGTCAGGTTCGAAAGTTGAGATCAAAGGATATAGCTTCAGTGAAAGTGCAGTCGAGAGGTCGGCCCGTGGAGGAGGCTACCTGGGAGACCGAGCGGGAGATGCGGAGCATTTGAGGCTTCAGGTATGTTTCTTGACCCATTCGAGGTAGAACGTTTGTTTAAGAGGGGGAGAATGTAACGACCCGGCCGGTCGTTTCATGAGTTACCGCTCCGATTCCCCCATTTATTCTTCTTTATGCTTTGTTCATCTGTGTTATTTGGTATCGGGTTGGTTGGTGCGAATTCAGAATGGTTTTGGAAAGGTTTGAGACACTTAGTCTCTTAAGTTGGTCTTTTAGTTGGGAAAGTCAACCGGAAGTTGACTTGTGAGCAAACGATCTCGGAATTTGGTTTTTATGATTCGGATAGCTTCGGGAGGTGACTTGGGACTTAGGAGCGTGATCGGAATGTGTTTTGGAGGTCCGGAGTAGAGTTAGTCTTGAATTGGCGAAATTAGAATATTGGCATTTTCCGGTTGGTAGCGGAGATTTTGATATAGTGGTCGGAATGGAATTCCAGAAACTGGACTAGGTCCGTTGTGTCATTAGAGACGTGTGTGCAAAATTTCAGGTCATTCGGACGAGGTTTGATAGACTTTTTGATCAAAAGCGAAATTCGGAAGTTTTTAGAGTTCTTTGGCTTGAATCTGTGGTTGATCCGATGTTTCGATGTTGTTTTAGGTGTTTCGAAGATTGGTATAAGTTTGGATAGTGGAATATGACTTGTTCGTGCTTTTGGTTGAGGTCCCGGGGGCCTCGGGCTAATTTCGGATGGTTGACGGGATGTTTGGAGTTGGAAATGTGCAGTTGAAGCTGCTGAAGTTCTATCATAACCGCACCTGCGGCTTGGGGACCGCAGGTGCGGGCCCGCAGAAGCGCCAAGGGGATGAAGATGCGGAAATGGGCATGAGGAGCGGAACCGCAGATGCGCGTGTTGGAGCGCACCTGCGATAGCGCAGGTGCGGGATTTATATCGCAGCTGCGGTCCTTGAGCGGATAAGTGGATTCCTAGATGTGCACCTGGGACCGCAGGTGCGGGTTCGCAGGTGCGAGATTTCTACCGCAGAAGCGGTTTAGCTGGGGCAGAACATATATATTTGGCCCTTCGTGACTTTGAGTGGTTTTTCACCATATTTCATTCGGGAGAAAGCTTGGGAGAGAAAATTGAAGAGGGAATTCAAGAGGGTTTCGTGGAGGTAAGGTTTTTGGACCCTAAACTTATTTCTATGATGATTTTTAACATTGTAAGCTTGAAATCTATGGAAAATCAGTAGCAAAATTGGGGGTTTAGGGCTTGAAAATTGGATACCTAAATTTAGGGATTTGAGGAATCATTTATGGTTGGATTTTGGTATATTTGGTATGTATGAACTCGTGGGAGGATAAGGATTTCAGTGATGTTAATTTTGTCGGATTCCGAGACGTGGGCCCAGGGTCGGGTTTGGCCAATTTCGGGGTTCTTGATGCAATTTGATTATTTTCGCATGGGCTTCATCCCCTTAGCATATTCTAATGTTATGATTCTGATTTAGGTTAGATTCGACGCGAGTTGAGGCTGATACGCGAGGCAAAGGCATCGCGGGCTAGAGTTTGGACCGGATTGAGGTAAGTAATGATTGTAAATGTTGTCCTGAGGGTATGAAACCCCGGATTTCACATCGTTGAGCTATATTGAGGTGACGCACACGCTAGATGGTGAGCGTGGGGTCGTGCACCGTTGGGGATTGTGACTTGGTCCATCCCGTACGGCTATTAAGTCGCGTATTTAATTGGAAACTGTTTGTTATTATTATATTTTGGAAAAGTATTACTATGTTTGGGGCTAAATGCCGTGTTTGGCCTTGTGCCGATTGTTTGGACCCTTAGGGGCTTTTACTACTGTTTCATCACTGTTTTCGCTTTGATATTTACACTCGGTCATGCTATTTTCTTACTGTGTTCGTAACTCGGTTTTATTCACTCTTTATGATTTCATAAATGATATTTTGAGCCGAGCACTTGTTTTACTGTCAGCCCGAGGGGCTTGAGTGAGTTCTGACTGAGTGAAGCCGAGGGCCTGTGTTGTGAGGTTGTTATGGGATCGGGCTGCGTGCCGCAGCGTGTTACACTGATTTGTTATAGATGGGAGGCTGAGGGCCTGATTTGTTATGCCACGAGATGGCTTATGTTAGTGATTGGGCTGTAGGAGCCCCTCCGGAGTCTGTACACCCCCAGTGAGCACGGGTACCCAGTGTGAGATGTGATATTGCCCGAGGGGCTGTTGTTGTTTCATGTTTTTGCCCAAGGGGCTGATACGAGTGATTGTGAGGTAGCTGAGGGGGCTGGTTCTGTTGATATTTTGCCCGAGGGGCGGTTGTTGATTTATGTTGCTGCCCGAGGGGCTGTTTACGTTTCTATTCTTATAATTACTGTTTTTTTGTCACTCGTTTGAAACTATTGAAAGAAGTTTTGAAAAGGATTTTATTGAACTGAGTCGTTTTTACGAGTTCATTGTTTTTACTGCATTGTTGTGGATTTATACTGTTTTGTTGTAGCATTTTGACGTGGCTTGCGTGTTTTCTTACTGCTCAGCTGCCTTTACTTTTATTATTACCTAGGTTGGCATACTCACATTACTCCCTGCACCCTGTGTGCAGATCCAGGAGTCCCGGGTCACACTAGCGAGTGCTGATTTGTCTTCCAGCAGGCTTTCGGAGTTGACTAGGTAGCTGCGTGGCGTTCGCAGCCCAGTGCTTCTCCTTCCTATCTTTATTCCGCTTTGTATTAGCTTTGTTTCAAAATATGTTTTTCTTTTTCATATTCCTAGACGAGTTGTAGGTGCTTATGACTAGTGATAGCCCGATGTCTGGCTGTATTTTGTTTCAGAATATGTTGTCTTTAATGACTTTTAAATGACTTATTATAATTGTTGGGTTGGATTTGGGGTTTGTGTCGGCTGGCCTAGTTTCATGATAGGCGCCATCACGACCGGATCCGTTTTAGGGTCGTGACATTATACGAGTTTGGACATAAACTAAATCCGAATACCTCGATTTATGTTTTTCGGAAAGTTGAAGATTTGAAATTTTGACTCCGACACAAGCAACCCACAACAATATAAGGCTTGGGTAGGATGTGAGACCAACAATATCTACTTTTTACGGGAAGGGTGGGTTCCACACAAGCATTTTGGGTCGTTAATGGAGGGGGGCGATTTTGTTTTTTTAAGAGAAGGGGGGAAGTGGGCAGAACGTGGGGAAGGGAAGGGGGGATCTGATAGTTATATATATAAAACGCGGTTCATTACCGTGCTTTATATAAAACGCTGTAATGAACCGCATTTTATATACTTGTCTTTTCAATTTCCTTTAAATCGCAGTTGATTACCGCGTTCTATATAAAACGCGGTTCATAACCGCGTTTTACCTTAGCGGTGCAAATGGACATTAAGGTAAAACGCGGTTAATAACCACGTTTTATATAGAAATATAACTTTCTTTTTACACTTAAAAAGTGTTATGAGTCAGAAAGAACAACATTTAGGTTCCGGACTCCTTCAGAGTTTGCTATAAGTTTGTCTCAGTATTGACCAAATATAATGTACCTATAATTCTGAAATCAAAAAGTTCTCTGAGAATGGGGCATGATTATTTTGAGTTTATCGCAGGTTACCAATTATCATGTCATTGCTAAATTAGCTACTGATCAAAGTGGACTGCAGCGTTGTAATGTTTTCCGCATTCCTGGTGTTTTATCCCTTTATTTTCTGTTCCTATCTGGATATTGAACCGTGCTGCTCCATTTCAACAAGTTATTCTAATTTTAAAGGCCTCTATTCAGGTTTCTTTAGTGAATGCTGAAGGAGAAAGCATGGCTAAGGAAGCGAAGATCGTAGGTTTTGATCCACCATATGATCTGGCTGTTCTCAATCTGTTAAATCAACTTATCAACCTATTACTTACTGTTATTGCCAATTTTTATTTTGTTACTAATTTATTCCTTATACTGGTCAGCTTTATACTAACAATTCTAATATTCCAAATTTCTCCATCAAAAGGATTTTATATACTAGTTAGCAATGGTAACAATCCGGTATTTCAAGACAAGTTAACAATATTGGACATCTAAGTAGACTGCTGGCTTGAAAAATAAGATCCTTCTAAGCCATTTGAATTGGTATGTTGCTCCACACAATGCTAATATGGTATAACATCCCTAAGAAGGACATAAATTAGACCTAAAAGAAAATTTAAATGTTTCTTAATCAGGTCATGAATAAATCATAAGAAATCTTCACAGCAACAGTAAGATGAAAGCATCAACGCATCATCTTTGTCTTATCATGTTTTGTTGACTCGTAAGTATATCAGTTCGAAATGCTGCAAATGAACTCATGATGCAAATGTTGGAAACTCCCGCTTCTTCTTTTTTTCATTAAGCACCTTGAGTTGGCTAAAGGCTTCAATGGCTCTACTATGGTGCTAGCCAACGACGAGAATGCAACAGTTGAAGGGACAGGTTCGGGCTTCTTTTGGGATAAGTTTGGTCATATTGTACGATTTTACAACTTTAAGGATTACAAATATGAAATGAATATCTTGAATTTTCCATCTTGATTAGATTAAGTCTCCTGCTGCTTATCTCAAGAAATTTAAATGCCTCTTCGCAAGAAAGTTTGTGTTAGACTTGTATTTAAGATTCCAATGGTTTTTACTTTCTTAGGGCCGCCATAATTTGCACACACTTCAAATTCAGTTCTCTCGTCTAAATTTCTACCCCTGCCTCAAATCTTGCTTCAGAGTTTGCTATAAGTTTGTCTCAGTATTGACCAAATATAATGTACCTATAACTCTGAAATCAAATAATTCTCTGAGAATGGGGCATGATTATTTTGACTTTATCGCAGGTTAGCAATTACCATCTCATTTCTAAATTAGCTATTGATCAAAGTGGAGTGCAGTGTTGTAAGATTTTCTGCATTCCTGGTGTTTTATCCCTTTGTTTTCTGTTCCTCTCTGGATGTCGAACCGTGCTGCTCCATTACAACAAGTCATTCTAATTTTAAAGGTTTCTATTCAGGTTTCTTTAGTAAATGCTGAAGGAGAAAGCATAGCTAAGGAAGCGAAGATCGTAGGTTTTGATCCAACATATGATCTGGCTGTTCTCAAGCTGTTAAATCAACTTATCAACCTATTACTTACTATTGTTGCCAATTTTCATTTTGTTACTATTTATTCCTTATTCTAGTTAGCTTTATACAGAAAATTCTAATTTCCAAATTTCTCCATCAAAAAGATTTTATATACTAGTTAACAATGGTAACTATCCGGTACCTCAAGACAAGTTAACAGTATTGGACATCTAAGTAGACACCTAGCTTAAACAATAAGATCCTTCTAAGATATTTGAATTGGTATGTTGCTCCACACAATGCTAATATGGTATAATATCACTAAGAAGGACATAAATCAGACCTAAAAGAAAATTTAAAGGTTTCTCAATCATGTCATGAATAAATCATAAGAAATTTTCACAGCAACAGTAAGATGAAAGCATCATCTTTGTCTTATCATGTTTTGTTGACTCGTAAGTTTATCAATTCCAAATGGTGTAACAGAACTTATGATGCAAATGCTGGAAACTTTCCCTTCTGTTATTTTCATTAAGGACCTTGAGTTGGCATAACGCTTCAATGGCTCTACTATGGTGCTTGCCAACGATGAGTATGCAACAGTTGAAGGGGCAGGTTCGAGCTTCTTTTGGGATAAGTTTGGTCACATTGTACGATTTTTCAACTTTAAGGATTATAAATATGCGATGAATATCTTGAATTTTCCATCTTGATTGGATTAAGTCTCCTGCTGCTTATCTCATAAAATTTAAATGCCTCTTCTCAAGAAAGTCAAATGCGTTAGACTTGTATTTAAGATTTCAATAATTTTTACTTTCTTAGGGCCGCCAAAATTTTCACACACTTCAAATTCAGTTCTCTCGTCTAAATTTCTAACTCTGCCTCAAATCTTGCTTCACAGTTTGCTATAAGTTATTCTCAGTATTGACCAAATACAATGTACCTATAATTCTGAAATCAAACAGTTCTGTGAGAATGGGGCATGATTATTTTGAGTTTATCACAGGTTACCAATTACCATGTCATTGCTAAAATAGCTACTGATCAAAGTGGACTGCAGCGTTGTAAGGTTTTCTGCATTCCTGGTGTTTTATCCCTTAGTTTTCTGTTCCAAGCTGGATATTGAACCGCGCTGCTTCATTTCAACAATTCATTCTAATTTTAAAGGTTTCTATTCAGGTTTCTTTAGTGAATGCTGAAGGAGAAAGCATAGCTAAGGAAGTGAAGATCGTAAGTGTTGATCCAACATATGATCTAGATGTTCTCAAGCTGTTAAATCAACTTATCAACATATTACTTACTGTTGTTGCCAATTTTCATTTTGCTACTAATTTATTCCTTATATTGGTCAACTTTATACTGACAATTCTAATTTTCCAAATTTCTCCATCAAAAAGATTATATACTAGTTACAATGATAACTATCCGGTATTTCAAGACAAGTTAATAGTATTGGACATCTAAGTAGACAGCTGGCTTGAACAATAAGATCCTTCTAAGCCATTTGAATTGGTATGTTGCTCCACATAATGCTAATATGGTATAACATCCCTAAGAAGGACATAAATCAGACCTAAAAGAAAATTTAAATGTTTCTTAATCAGGTCATGAATAAATCATAAGAAATCTTCACAACAACAGTAAGATGAAAGCATCAACGCATCATCTTTGTCTTATCATGTTAGTTGACTCGTAAGTTTATCAGTTCGAAATGCTGTAACAGAACTAATGATGCAAATGCAGGTAACTCCCCCTTCTGTTGTTTTCATTAAGGACCTTCAGTTGGCTAAAGGCTTCAATGCCTGTACTATGGTGCTATCCAACGACGAGAATGCAACAGTAGGGACAGGTTCGGGCTTCATTTGGGATAAGTTTGGTCACATTGGACGATTTTTCAACTTTAAGGATTACAAATATGCAATGAATATCTTAAATTTTCCATCTTTACTTGTATTTAAGATTCCAATTGTTTTTACTTTCTTACGGCCTCCAAAATTTTCACACACTTCATATTCAGTTCTCTCGTCTAAATTTCTAACCCTGCCTCAAATCTTGCTTCAGAGTTTGCTATAAATTTGTCTCAGTACTGACCAAATATAATGTACCTATAATTCTGAAATCAAACAGTTCTGTGAGAATGGGGCATGATTATTTTGAGTTTATCGTTGCAGGTTACCAGTTACCATGTCATTGCTAAATTAGCTACTGATCAAAGTGGACTGCAGCGTTGTAAGGTTTTCTGCATTCCTGGTATTTTATCCCTTTGTTTTCTATTCCTATCTGAATATTGAACTGCACTGTTCCATTTCATGTCATTCTAAATTTAAAGGTTTTATTTTCAAGGTTCTTTAGTGAATACTAAAGGAGAAAGTATAGTTAGGGAAAATGAATATCATAGGTATTGATCTAGAATATGATTTGGCTGTTCTCTAGGTGTTAAATCATAACTATTCCATAATATGTTTGCCAATTGCTTTTCTTATTTATTATCTATTTTGCTCATCTTTATAAAGACAATTCTATTTACCTAAATTTCATGGTCGAAGCAAACTATGACACAGATGACATTACCTAACTCCTTCCTTTCTATTTTATATGACACTATTTGACTAGCAGCAAAATTCAAGATAGTAAAACCAGTCTCTGCTGGTACCTCCCGTGGCTTACTTGTAGGTCAAAATTGCTTTGCCAATGGAAATCCCTATGGATTTGTAAACAGTCTGACAACTGGGGTAATACTTATGTACATTTTTTTATACTTGAGAAATATTTCCATATGGAGACTCATTCGATGGTTTCATTCCTAGGGAAAAGCCTTTCTAGCATTGATTTTTCATGCATTTCTGCTAAACCTACTCAGTAGAGAACTTGTAATCTCCATTTCCTCTTAGGATGTAAAATATTTCCTTTTCAATAAAAGGTCAACTCATTGCTTTTGCTGTACATAATGTCATCTGATATAAAGAAGGGAAATATTTTGTTCAACTCATAATGCTATAAACTATCAACTCTCAAGAATGTCAGCTTAGGCCTAGCCAAAAGGGAAGCAAAATCTTAAATCTGATGAAGTTGTTAAACTGATTTGCTCATGTTTCTCCGTGCGATGGGAAAGGAAAAAAAGAAAGAAAAAGCATGTTCATGGGGGAAATGGATATTATTGTAGTTTATCTGATTATTTCAAGTATTACAGGTAGTTAGTGGATTAGGTAGGGAAATACGGCACCAAATGGAGCCGCCATTAAAGGACCTATTCAAACAGAGGCTGCTATTAATGTTGGTAACCATTTTTCCCATATAAGACGTTTACTGGTTGCGAGAAAAGTTTGGCGAATAGCACTATGGTCACCTCTGCACAATGCACTATTTGAATAAGACGTAACAAGTGACAAAACAGGATAAGATTAAATCTAATCAAAATATCAAGTTTCCCTGATAAAGCCTAATCACAAAGTTAGACCCTATTTATATTACAAAAGTTGTACTTCACTCCTTTCTCCCTGGTGGCTCTTGGTGAAAGCCTACTTAGCACACTTTTCTAGAACGATTAGTATATATGTGAATCTTGGTTATTGTGTAGATTACCATCATTTTATAATTCATCCAAAGAACCTTTTGTCACCTACTGCGAAATAGCATGATCTGAAAAAAATTAGAGCTCAAACTTGTTTGATGCTGTAGAGTTGGACATTGAATCTGTTAACCTGTACCAGATATTTGACCATCTTCTAGTAATTTCAGTTACTTGTATTACTTTTCTTGCTGCTCATGTGTCACAATTCAGAAGTGGTAAATGCACAATTGAGAGGTGTAGAAAGGAAATAACTTTGTTCAGACCAGATAATTACGACCATGTTCCCACCTTAGATCACTGAGTGATTCATGTAAGCAGTAAATGGAACACATATGAAGTTCCTGCAATCATGTAACATATACTACAAAGTAGACAAAATAATAACCAAGCTAACATATAGCTGTTGCATTTCAAGACAATTTACAACTAGCTTGATCCTCCTAAGTCATTTACAGTTGGCCCACACAAAGCTAATATAGTTTTTTATCAGTAAGAAGGCCATACATCAGGCCACAACTATCAAAGCTAATATGAATTCTACTTATTCCTCTACTTTTAACGAACTCTACCGCTAATAACGAAGTAATACACATCTATAATTCAACTTATGGGGAAAAGCTTGAATGGTATAAAATGGCTACCAAGAGTGCCACGATTGTGTGCGGTGAACATGTCCCTCTTTAAAATCCAATCAGTCGAAGCATCAAGAAAATTTTGTTCGAAGGGGTGCTTAATCAAATCTTCTGCTGTACATCATCTTTCATGATTTCATTCAAGGCATTTCTTTATGAAATCCATCGCAATAGCAGAAACATCCTTCAGAATTTTCGGATGCCCGCAAACAATAAGCAATTCTATTTCATCAGTTTTTCCTTCGGTTGTGGACCAAACCATGTTTCCACTGATCATCTCACAAAGAATCAAGGGCAACTCCATAAAATTAGTGGCCTAAAGCCAAATTTTAATAAGATGCCTTATATTTTTTTTATTAGTACATATACACACACACACACACACACACACACACACACACATATATATATATATATATATATATATATATATATATATATATATATATATATATGCAAAAATAAATTAATCTTTCCCTTTTTCAACTTGTTGTTTATAGTATATATCCTTAAATGACATAAAATCTTTAACTTCGTATAGTAATATTATTATTTATATTAGAAAAGGATAATTCAAATAAATGAGATGTTAGACATGTATTTGCAATATGTTACCTTTGATATTGTTGTAAAAAATGTATTTACTAATACGAAGATTTAAGTAGTTTAATTCAAAGTTTTAAAAATATTTTTACTATTAAAGAGTAGACACCTTTCTTTCTCTATTTATTTAATGAAATTCTTGATTTTAAAAATTCAAAATGGATAGTTAAGTGGAGGTTCACGCGTTGGCTTGCCTAGCAGAATAGTTGGGCGCCATCACGACCTGTTATGGGATTTGGATTGTGACATTTGCCATGAGATTTTGTGCAACATGGGATAATGGAGTCCAATGGAGTTGATTTTATAGTATTTTAGATTCATGGTTCTGCCAAAAGATGGTGGCAGGTGTATTTGTAGGGCAGGCCAGCGGGATCAGCTCCTCTCACCTAGGCTCAGTTCTCAAAGTTGTTATTGAAGAAGTTCACTCCCTTCACTTAGAAAGAGGAGTTCTGTAGTCAGTTCGTTCTCCTTCAGCAGGGTAGCATGACCATTACTCAGTATGAGATAAGATTTGTGGATTTGTCATGCCATACAGCTATCTTGATCCTGACTGAGAGGTACGGAGGTTCATAGATGGTCAGGCTTCAGGTTTCAGATGGACAGAGAGATCGAGGATGACATTTCTTTCACTCGGGTAGTAGAGATCTCCAAGAGGATCGAACGTATCAGAGGCCATGCTATGGAGACGACCTCTAATAAGAGGCCCTATCATTTTAGAGGATTCAGTGGTACCTCGTCTGGAGAAAGGGGTTGCTTTGGTATAGGACATCTTATCAGGATGGTTCAGTCAGCCGTATAGGTCACCTATGGTACTTTAGGCAACCACAGTGCTTATGGACCTCGTTCCGAGCAGCTAGCATTTGGTGCACCTTCAGCTCTCATTAGTGTACCACCGATTTAGAGCTATTATAGTGGTTATTTGGGTCGTTAGGTTCAGTGTTAGATTTAGCAACCATGCCAGCCGAGAGGATGCTTTGAGTGTGGAGATGCAGGTCATATCAGGAGGTATTGTCCCATATTTCAGAGCAATACACCACAGTAGGGCACTCATGCCATGATTCTGTCACTGATGGATCCACCACCCACATAGCCAGATAGAGACAGGGGTTAGGTACCCCGAGGTGGTGATCAATCAGTTAGAGGTGGAGATCAGTCAGTGAGAGGTCGCGCGAGAGGTGGAGGTCATGTTGGTAGGGCTCAAACCCGCTGTTATGCATTTCTGGCTAGACCTGAGGCGGAGTCGTCTGATAAAGTTGTTATAGGTATTATCTCAGTCTATCATAGAGATTCTTCAAGTGTTATTTGATTCGGGTTCTACATATTCTTATGCGTCTTCGTACGGTGCTTCGCATTTGAGTATGCCTCGTGATTCAATGATGTTCTTGTTACCGTGTCTACATCGATTGGGGATTCTATAGTAGTATATCAGGTGTATCGATCTTGTGTTGTTAGTTTTAATGATTTTGATATTGTAGTTGATATTTTTTTTGCTGGACATGGTGAATTTTGAGGCCATTCTTGGTATGGATTGGTTGTCCCCGTATCACGCTATCTTGGGTTATCGTGCCAAGACTGTTACTTTAGCCATGCCGGGGTTACCTAGATTAGAGTGGAGAATCACTCTTTGTCACTCCACTAGCAGAGTAGTTTCATATTTGAAGGCTCCACATATGATCGAGAAGGGGTATTTGGCATATTGGCTTATATCTACAATTCTAGTACGGGGGTTCTTTCTATAGATTCTGCACGGGTTATAAGTGAGTTTCCTGAGGTGTTTCATACAGATCTAACGGGTATGCCACTCGGCAAAGATATCGACTTTTGTATTGATTTGGTTCTGGGTACTCAGCCTATTTCTATTCCACCGTACCGTATGGATCCAGCTGAGTTGAAGGAATTGAAGGATCAGTTGCAGGATTTGCTTGTCAAAGGATTCAATTGACCTAGTGTTTCACCATGGGGTATGCTAGTGATGTTTGTCAAGAAAAAGATGGATCGATAAGGATATGCATAGATTATCGGTAGTTGAATAAGGTCACTATTAAGAACAAGTATCCAGTTCCTAGGATTTATGATTTATTTGACAAGCTTCATGGTGCCAAGGTGTTTTCCAAGATTGATTTGAGATCTATATACCATCATGTGAATATTAGGGCATCAAATGTCCCAAAGTATGAGTTCTGGTTAGACTCTATTGCCTTTGTGGGTCATATTGTGTCGTCCGAGGGTATCAAGGTGGATCCTAAGATGATAGAGGTAGTTCAGAACAGGCCTAGACCTACTTCAATTATAGAGATTCGGATCTTCTTGGGTTTGGCAAATTACTATCGCCGGTTTGTTGAAGGGTTTTCATCTATCTCAACCCCGTTGACCCAGAAGAGTGCTCTTTTAAGATGGTCCGACAAGTGTGAGAAGAGATTTCAGAAGCTTAAGACTGCCTTGACTACAGCCCCAATGTTGGTTTTACCCACAAGTTTGGGATCTTACACTGGGTATCATGATGCATCACGCATTAGACTTCGGGTGATATTGATCTAGGATGGTAGGGTGTCCTATGCATCTTGTCGGTTGAAGGTCCATGAAAAGAATTACCATGTGCAAGATTTGGAGTTGGCAGCCATTGTTGACGTGCTCAAGATTTGGAGGCACTATCTATACTGCGTGCCATGTGAGGTCTATACCAACCATCGTAGTCTCTAGCATCAATCTAAGTAGAACGACCTTAATTTGAGGCAGCAGAAATGGTTAGGGTTATTGAAAGACTATGATATCACCATATTATATCATCTGGGAAAGGCCAATATGGTGATCGTTGCCTTGAGTAGGAAGGCAGAGACCATGGGAAATTTGCACTTTTACAGGCAGTGGAAAGGCCATTAGCCATGGATGTTCAGGCTTTGACCAACCGATTTGTGAGGTTGGACATTTCGGAGCCTAGCAGGGTGCTCACTTGTGTTGTGGCATTGTCATTATTTTGGAACATATCAAGGCTCGCTAGTTTGATGATCCTCACTTGTTGGTGTTGAATAACACGGTGCAGCGGGGTGGTGCCAAGGAGGTCGTGATTGGAGATGATGGTGTTATACGGCTTCAAGGCCGAATTTATGTTCTCAATGTTGATGGGTTGAGAGAGTTGATCCTTGAGGAGGCTCACAGTTCACGGTATTACATTCACCCATGTTTCAAGAAGATGTAACGTGACTTGAAGTAGCAGTATTGGTGGCGAAAGATGAAGAAGGACATTATAGGACATGTCTCTTGGTGTTTGAATTGTCAACATGTAAAGTATGAACATCAGAAACTGGGTGGGTTGACTCAAGGATTGGTGATACCGGAGTGAAAGTGGGAGCGCATCACTATAGACTTTGTGGTAGTCTTACCATAGACCTTGAGGAAATACGATAATGTTTGTGTTAGTGTGGACCGGTTGATTAAGTCGGCATACTTCATTCCGGTGATGACATCTTATTCGTTAGAGTTGTTGGTTCAGATTTACATCAGTGAGATTATTCGCCTGCATGTCATGTCTACTTCTATCATTTCAGACCGGGCCGCACATTTCACTTCATACTTTTGGAGCGTTATGCAGCGTGAGTTGGGCACACGGGTCTAGCTGAGTACCGCATTTCATCCTCAGACAGACGGGCAGTCTGAGCGTACTATTCAGATTTTGGAGGACATGTTGCGGGCATGGTCTATGGATTTCGGGGATCAGTAGGACCAGTTTCTACCTCTAACGGAGTACAGCAACAACTATCAGTCGAGCATCCAGATGGCTACAAATGAGGCTTTATATGGGAGGCGATGTCGTTCTCCGGTTGGTTGGTTTGAGCCCTGAAGCTAGTTAGTTAGGCGCCGATTTGGCTCTTGATGTTTTAGAGAAGGTTAAAGTAATTCAGGAGCGTCTTCATATAGCACAATCCAAGCAAAAGAGTTATGCGGATCGGAGGGTTAGGGATGTGGCTTATATGAAAGGTGTGATGGTTCTTCTCCGAGTGTCACCTATGAACGGCATGATGCAATTTGGGAAGAAGGGTAAGTTGAGCCCAAGGTTTATTGGCCCGTTCGATATCTTGGAATGAGTTGGGGAAGTTGCTTATAGGCTTGCATTGCCTCCTAACCTAGCAGAGGTACATTTGATATTCCACGTCTCCATGCTTCGGAAGTAGCATGAGGATAGGTCACATGTTTTGGACTTCAGCACGATGCATCTTGATGAGAATTTGACCTACGAGGAAGAGTCGATGGCTATTCTAGACTGGCAGGTTCGAGAGTTGAGCTCTAAGAGTTTTCTTTCTGTGAAAGTGCATTGGAAAGATTAGCCGATTGAGGAGGCTACATGGGAGTCCGAGTCCTATATGAGGAGTATATACCCGCACGTTTTTGCCAGTTCAGGTGCATTTCTATGTCCGTTTGAGGATGAACGTTTCTTTTAGATGTGGAGAATGTAACGATCTGATAGGTCATTTTAAGTACTAGCTCCCTTTTGTGTTTTGAGACTTTTCATAGCTCAATTTGAATATTCATGACTTGCATGTGTGGTCTGTACCGTCACCCAGAAAGTTTATATAAAGAAAATGTGATTTTGGATTTCGAACACGTCGGTCAGGGTTGGCTTTTTGTTGACATTTTCAATTATGATGAAGATTAAAACTTTATCGTGCGGGGATAATTTATAAAGCTTGTTTGAACGATAATTGACTAGATTTGGGTGGTATGAAGGCTTGTTCAAAAAGGAAAGTTGTGTTGGATTATTGACTTTATTCCGGAAAGAAGTATGTGTCGTGATTAACCTTGATTTGAGGGAATTAGGACTTGATTGGTCTATGTGCGATGTGATTTATGTGTGGGAACAACATATATGCAAGGTGACGAGTGTTTATGCATTGTCATGGGTTCAAGCATATTCGGTGGACTACTTAATTTCATGTCTTCAATAATATCATGCCATCACCTATTGCATATTTTACTTGTTACATGCCTTACTAGCTACATGTCTTTACTTGTTAAATACATGCCTTCACTTGTTACATGACTTTATTTGCTACTCGCTATCATGCGTTCATGCCTTTATTTATTGTCCGCATTTACTTGTTCTATGCTCTTACATATTATTAGATAGATGCTTTTACTTGTCTCATGCCTTTACTTGCTTATTTGCCTTACTTGATTTCTATTTTACTTTACTATGTTATATTGGATTGTCTTATAGAATTTATACGTTTAAGTTCCTTTTTGTGTACATTGTGGGATACATCGTAGTTGGTAGTAGTAAGTATGTATGTATGTATATACACACATGAATTGGTTATATGGGTTGGGGGGGGGGGAGGAGGAATCGGGTTGCACACCACAACGGAGAGGTTGTATTGTGGTTATTCTTGGCTGTTGGTTTATGGCACCGTGTTCTGTTGTGAGACTGATAAGTGATGATATTCTGGGGCCCTCTGTCATTTATTTCCTATTTCGATTATCATGTTAGTTAGTTGTTTCTCTATTTTGCTTTTGCTTTTCTACTTATACTCATACAGGTTTATAGTGAGTGTCTTGTTATAGCCTCGTCATTATTTCGTCGAGTTTAGGCTCGGCACTTACATAGTAAATATAGGGTCGGTTGAACTCATACTGCACTTCTTCATTTCTTGTGCAGATTCCGGTATTTGTCCCAGCGGCGTACAATGGTGATTGCTCAGACCCTTCCTTTCAGGAGACTTGAGGTAGAACTGCACAGCGTTCACAAACTCTGAAGTCCCCTTCCTATCTATATTACTGTTTACTTTGTATCAGACAATTTATATTTTATTTCAGACTTTGTTTTTAGCAATCGATCCCTCGCTACTATTTCTTCGAGGTCGAACTAGATACTTACTAGGTACGCGTCGATTTACGTACTCATACTACATTTCTGCACAAATGTTGCTGGTACAAGTTTATGATGTGTACTATGTTTATTAAATTGAACTGATGTTTTAACTCTTATTCGAAATCATAATTTCAAAGACTATACATCAAACCAAGGGTGATTTTTAAAAATAGCCAGATTTACAACTGGTCGTTCAAAAATAGCTCAATTTCAAAAGTAATCGAAATTTAGCCACTTTTTATGTAAAGATAAATCTGAGCGAAAACACTGTTCAAAACCCGGAAAATACTCCAGTATATTATGCTGGAGTTCCAGCATAAGTATACTTGAACTCCAGCATATTATACTGGAGTTCCAGGATAGTATGCTGGAACTCCAGCATAATATGATGGAGTTCCAGCATAAATACACTAGAACTCCAGCATAATATACTGGAGTTCGAGCAAGTATAATGGTCCAGTATAATATACTGGAGTTTGGAGCACCAGTGCTCCAGTCTCCAGTATATTATACTGGAGCCAGCAAAGTATATCGGTCCAGCATAATATGCTGGAGTTCATACACAAGTGCACCGAACTCCAGTATATTATGCTGGACCGGTCTCTATTGCAGCAAAACGGTGGCTATTTTTCATTGACTTGGTAAATGCTGGCTATTTTTGATTGACCAGTCCGAAAACTGGGTGAAATTTTGGCTCAAATCAAATATTAAAACAAAAATATATAAAGAAAATTGGTCAAATGTTAGTTAGACAAGATTCGCCACCGCGGCCCACTTAAACCAAGTGCTCGCGAAATTCTATAAATCTAGGCAGGAAAGTTGTGAATTCCCTCAACTACTACAACTATGTAAAACCAAGTGTCACTTATTTCTGAAAGTCTTGGCAGTAGTAATCGAGAAGTTATGATTTCAAATATTTTTGCCACTACCTAGGCTAATTGTAGTAATAATTTAAAAATATAAAGACTGTGGAATCGCACTATTCACGTGTTAGCACGAGAAATTGTCGGCCCTCAATATATCTTATTTTGTTTAGCTCTATCAATATACGTAAAAAAATATATAGATATAATACTATTTTCTACTGAAAGGAGTACTTGGTCAATTCAATTGATTACATTAAGGGTAAGAACGTTTATGTAAATACTTTTTAAAAAGATTTTGGAGTAAGTTTCCTGGAGCGTTTTATCTTCGGATAAAACCAACCTTAGATAATTGTTCTTTGATAAGTTTTACTCTGCTAACAAAAACTTGTTTAACTTTTTTTTTCTTTTTGGGAAAAGCTTTCCTCAAGAACATTGAAAAAGGTTGCAAAGATCTTATGTTCTTTGAATTTTAAATTATTGTGTTCAATGTACCAAGTACACTTTAAAATTAAGAAGTTTGACGTGAAAAAGTATCACATAAATTGCGATAAAATAACTTAGCCAAATACAAAAGATACATCCATGAATAAAGAAAGGAAGCCTCTTGATACAAGGAGATATTTCATTTATTAGTCAGAAAATAACACTTACGGTATGTGTAAATACCAGTCTAAAACTCTCCCCATAAATGTTACACAACTTTGTCCAATTAAATAACTAGCGGTTGAGACAGTAACCACCAGAAGAACAAGCAGGGCAACCCCTCATATGGCAATCATTGTGAGTCTGACAAGAAAATCTTGGGCATCTACCTACTTGAGGAAGCAGCTTACGTCTCACTAGTTCTATTGTTGCTGCTCCTCCTTCACCTGCAACTACTTCTTCTATGGCATCTGCCTTTACCATTCGAGCCAATGCAACTGCAAACATTGATTGCAAAATTTATCATAGACTTCATTTCGAAATCGAGATATAGAGAGAGAGAGTACTAACCAATGGTAAACATGAGGAGGACAGTGAACAAAGCAAGATTGGCTGAAGACCTGGAGGCCATGTTTTGTAGTCTTTTAAGTGTAGTAAAACTATATGACCCTGCCTATATATAATTATAAGCTACGTTGAGCTAGGTGTTTAATGTAAATTGAAAGATATTGGGTCGCCCATGTAAATTGACCCGGCCCGTAGAGTAAAGATAAGGGAAGTTACTAAACTCTAAAATATAATACTGCTTATTTTAATATAGAAAGTAAATGTTTGGGATCAATTACAGGAAGTTCACATTAACTTCTCTGTAGAAAACTTCCCCTCTAGAGAAATTATTTCTTCTAATTCAATGGAGATATCGATATCTAAGATTCTCCGAACAAACACATAATTCATAAAGCAGCACGGAGACATCTAGTTCGAGAATATTAACTTTGTTTTCTAGTAATTTAAAGTTTGACTTGTAGGGAAATGATACGGGAAAATAATAACAATGCTGCTATAATATTATATGTGAGCGGAAATATACAAAGACATTGATGGCGCCGTCGGTTACACTGCCACTCTCTATAAATGGAAGCCTCCTGGAACCATTTCTTCATTCAAGTGTCCTCCAATATCCTTCCACCCCTTTCTTCTCTTCATCCTCATTCATTGTTAAATCCCATGTTTGAGGCCCGCAACCTTAAGGTTACATGGCTACGTTTCCATCAGCCACGCCATGGCCTTTTTCCAGGGCTTTCCCTTACCGAGCGAGATTGCACTGACTTGTCGTTGTTGTTGTTGTTGTTGTTACTGCTGTCGCCGTTGGCTCGAGGAGATAAGATAGGGGGGCCGATTTCTTCCGACTTAGGAAGATGCTTGGATTCTACACCATTGCTCAGGATGGTTTTCGGACTATACACCGCTGCTCACCTCCCTACTCCGGCCTAGTGTGGCACTTTATCCCTTTTGCTTTCCGTGGGGTGAAGTGGCACTACTGGCCGCTAACTTGAACGGCACAATGTCCCAAGAAGTGGACTCAAAATTGCCGTGCAGGTAAGGCCAGCGCTCGCCAAGTCTTCTACCGGGCCGTGATTTCCTTGGCCTGGTAAAAGCTTTTGCTCTTTGGCGGGCTACGGCTTTTTCTTCATCTTTTTTTGCTTCTTCCGCATCACTTTCCTCTTCTTCATCTTCTCCCTTGAAGGTGCCGTTTTGGAAGATCGAGATGAGGCCCCTGAGGAGATGGTGCTCGAAGATACTGCTACCGAGGATGTACCCCGAGAATAGATTAGACTCTAGGCTTTTATTATATGTATTTTCTTTTGCTTCTTTGTTTCTGTGTAAGGACCCCTCGTGGGATTTGTAATCATGCATAAGAACCCCTCGTGGGCTTTGTAATCATGTGTTTATTAATAAAAAAGATGTTTCTTCAATTTGCTCTGATTTATGCTTTATTTCCCTTTATCTGCACTTGTGAAGAATCTGAATGCGTGATTTTACCGACCGGTACGAATACCGAGCCCGGGCGTATGTATTTCTCTGGCTCTTGACAGATTATCCCGATTCCCTATGGATCCTTTTGCCATTCCTTAGACCGAACCCGGGTTGGATTATTCAAAACTCGGGCCATCGGGACCCCAGACTTCGAGTTGAATAAGAATAGAGCTTCGAACTTTCAGAATGAAACTTAGCTTTTCGGACACCGTGGTAATCCTCGAGGGCGGATTTGCTCAGATGTCTGAGAATAAAGATAGCCTATAGGCTTTCGAAAATGATTCCCGGGTGAGAGTTTTCTCGAACTCGGGTGACTTGGAAACTTGTTTTGAACTTAGAGGGAGTTTAGCCCCAAGGCGTTGCAGATAGACCCCGGATGAGGGTACGATTGGGCTTGAATAGCCCCTAGGTTAAAGTAACCGAGAAAATGTTTAACTTGATCCGAAGGGGAATTTGAGCGATCCGCACCTGCGATAGAAGAAATTCTCGAGGTAGGGTACCACCTTGAGGTCAAACCCATATGAGTAGGTTTTTAGAGCTTATCTTCTTCTTGGCAGAGGTCCTCGAGATTAGGTACCATCTCGGGGCTTACAACGATATAAATGGCTCCTTAGAGCATACCTTCCTTGTGATAGAAGTCATCGAGATCGGGTACCATCTCGAGGCTTGTAATGATGTCAATGACTTTCTGGAGCCTACCTTCTTTTTGATAGAAGGCCTCGAGATCGGGTACCATCTCGAGGCTTGTAATGATGTTAATGGTTTTCTGGAGCCTATCTTCTATTTGATAAAAGACCTCGAGATCGGATACCATCTCGAGGCTTGTAATGATGTTAATGGCTTTCTAGAGCCTATCTTCTTTTTGATAGTAGTCCTCGAGATCGAGTACCATCTCGAGGCTTGTAATGATGTGGGTTTTTTATCCTCGAAATATCGTACAGCAACGTTAATTGCATGACGTGGCTATGAAGCGACCAAGGCTGTTCCGTTGGTACATCTTCCCAAAGCGAGAAATGTCTCAATTAGCATCTTTAATTGGCCTTTGAGGCAGGCGGGTAGTCGCTGCTTTCTCCACATATAGGGTTGTATTCCTTCTTTTGAGGATTCCGCTATTCCGAGTAGTCATCCTCCTTCATAGAGCTTTCCTTTCTTATGATAAGGCTTTCACCATTTCAATTTTGAAGGCTTTGCTCGGATTTTCTAGTTTTACCACAGTTATGGCTGCTACATCAAGGTTCGCTCGCCGAGGAGAGGGGAGTTCTGCCCTTGAAGGCTTTTTGAACTAAAATGCTTAGGGTCATCGGGAGTATGTTTCGAAGTTTATTTCTTTAGTAGGAGAGGGGGGGCACCTTGAGTCAATGAGGAAATACTGCGGATGGGGGGAAAAGGTAGTACTGCGGGTACTTTCCCCCGGAGAGAGCATCACGGATCATGCTGAGGGGTTTTTGAATGTACACACGTACCCCTCCACGCTAGGCCCCTTGATAGGGTTGTGCTTGACTTCTGTCGAAAATCCCGGGTTACCTTGGTGTAGATTCACCCGTCATTTTGGCGGGTAGTATTGATGAGGAGGTTCTTTGCGTAGAAAGCAGGGCTTGAATTCACACTCAGTCATCTTATTAGGTTGTACCGTCCTTTTCACCATCGAGGTCTGCTAACCTTACGATGCCGATCCACCACACCTTTTATTGTTGATAATGAAGAAGACGGAGATCGGGAGTGGATGAGCCTATTTGTTCGAGTACGGACCGTTAATATTATCCCTGTGGAGTTTTTGTCATTCCCTGAGGAATGGAATTTTACACGTAAGTGATATACTTGTGCCTTCGTAGTTTTGCTTGTGGCATAGGCAGGTTCCCTAAATGCGCCTTCCTTTCCCTTTCTGCAGCAATTTCATGGACGCCGTGCGAGGTCCCCAACCTGACGGAATAGGCTCAGAAGCTGGCGACTCGCTTGACTTATAATGAGCGTAAGTGGCGAGTTTTGTCTAAGGGCAGATGGGAGGCCAAACACCACGGTACGCGCTGTGTGATTTGCTCCTTTAAGGGCACTTTCTTTTTACGCGTACTAACCCCATCACCGTAGGCATCGGGGAATCCTTTGGGGCGAGACCGTGCCCTCCTGTAGGGGGAGAAGGATCGCCAGCTTCTGGGCTATGGAGCGATAATAATAAGCAAAAAGGGCTTTTACAGGGTGACGGTGTGATCGGTGCCAACCCTGCACCACTATAGAGCGGCGAGAGCTGTCGATGCAGCTTTTACCCGAATAGGTCGGGATCGAATCCACAGGGAGCTAGAAGAGGGAATTGGTTTCCTATCTAAACTAGCAATGTGTAATGCTCTTAATTACACTTCCAATCATAGTTGTTCTTTTGATTACTTCTATTTTTTTATACTATGAGATGCTAAATTTAACTAAGAATACTTGCTAAAGGGTTGTCTAATAGGTAACGAGGCACTAGGGAAGTGACTTCCCCCTATGTGAATACTTGACAGGTTCCTAAGTCTAAAGCAAAGATGTTATGTTTGGGATCGCGATATAGCCGTTGCACGACACTACTCACTCTATACCTCTCGGTAGCTTGAGTGACTTTGCCCTTCTCAAGACCAATTGGGTGTCAAAATTAAGCAGGCAATGTAGGCTCAAGTTGGGTATTACTATCTCTAGATTTAACCCTTTAATTGGGCTATCAATCTCTTGAGTACGCCCCGATTTCTTGTAGGACTGATTTCCTAGACTTAAGCTCTCTTTCTGAAGAAGAGCCCAAGTCACTTAGGCACAAATTAGTGTTTGCAACCACTAATCCAACATACAAAACACAAATCAGTCCAAATATCAACCACCCATAAACATCTAAGCATTAAAACACAAGACCCATCAAATACCCACACTAGGGTTGAGCCACAACCCTAGCTAATGGGTCTAGCTACTCATAATTATAGAAGAAAACAAGAAATTAGTTGAAGAAATAACCATAATAATTAATTACAAACTAAGATAATGAAGATTCAGTGTAATAGTAGCCACAAATTACTCAAAAAGGAATAAAAGAGTCGTTCACGTGCTCAGCCCCAAGTCAGATTACAAAAGATGACCTAAAATGTGAAAAGAAAGTATTTATACTAGGCCAAATTTTCCTAACAAAAATACCCCTGACGAGGTAGTGCGGTCCGCACAAAATGCATCGCGGGCCGCATAAAATGCACCACAGCCGCGGTGGCTTCAATGCGGTCCGCAAAAAATGGCTTGTGGTCCGCGCTGGCTTTAATCCCTATTTTCCACAACTCTCTGAATCTCATCTCCGCAGACCACACAAAATGAGTTGCGGCTGCGGTGAGGCTACTGCGGTCCGCATAAAATGCTTTGCGGCCGCGGTGCTTGAGTTATCAAAAATTGCACCTCTCTGAATCTCATCATTGCGGACTGCACAAAATGGGGTGCGGCCGAAGTGGATCTGTTTCAACTGTGCTTGGACTTGTCCTTGGTACATGTGCATGTTTCACTACTTTTTGAGCTGGTTTTGACTAATTGTCACCTTTTTGACCAAACCCTGCAAACAAGTACGACAGGTAAGCCTTTTGGACTATTTTGTATACATTTTTACTCAAAACTCAAGTAAAAAGGAGTTTAAAATGAACTAGAATCCCTAGTTATCAACTCCCCCAAACTTAAGCTTTTGCATGTCCTCAAGCAAACAAAATAAGACCCACCTCCTAAAGAGTAAATCCAAGAAAATTCAGCTGACCTAAAATGACCTCATCAAGCATCAATTGGGACTAACAATTGCCCTCAAATCAAATGAATCATAGACAACATTCAACCTTTTAAACACCATGGTTTTAGTGCGACACATGAGCATCGAGGATTGACTCGACTCATCAAAGAAACTCTTTCTACTACTTTGGTCATTGTGGAACCCAAACTCATACATCCTCAACTCTCCCTAAGCAAACCTCACTTTTAGATTGTAGCACTCAGAACGAGGATAGTGGAATCACACTCATCTCTGTCAAAGAAAGGTCACAAGTCCAGCTCTAAGTACCATAAGCTTGCCCCTTATGTGAGTCACCACTAATGTAAGCTTCATTCAAGTTAAGATCATATAGGGCTTTTGTGGAGTCATAGTGAAGGCTTTTGGTTTAGGGTAGGAAATATTTGGTCCAAGTAGGTTCATCTTCCCTTTAGCACTTCATTTGCTTCATTTTTGGCACACATTCTCTTGACTTTTTAAGTCACTTACTTCTTTCTTAGGGGTTAGAGAGACACATTTTCACTCTTTCTTGTTCATTTCAAACCTTTTTCTCCTTTTTAAGCTTTCCATGCCTTTCATCACTTTACTTTTATTCAATCCCTTCATTTTTTCTATATTGCTCATTCTTTTTGACTTTTTGATTTTTCTTTCTTTTTCATTGCCTTTCCTTTTCTTTGCTTTTGTACCTTTTCCCACTTTGTTGCATTCCTCGTCTCTCCCCCCAAACTTATGTTTTTGCCATGTGCTAAGGAAAGATTGGGTGCCAAGAGAGGGTCTTTTCAAAACGGGTAAAGGCTTGTATCTTGATTTTTGAAGGAAAAAGGGCTATGGCTCAAAGGGGTTGACTAGGGCTATTATCATTGGTAGGCTATGGATGTTTTCAAGATATCATTTGGATCAAGGAGAGCCTATAATCACTTCTCAAGTCAAACTACACTTATGATTTCGCCTAAAAAAATATTCAGGGCAAGTTTTAGACTCGATGGCACGGGACTTAGACTTGCAATTCAAATTCTCACCACGCAAGCTATAGGATTTCTAAAGAGACAGAGTCGGGGGCCCACAACGACTTTAGCTAAGATTTGAGCAACACAATGGTCCCGAAAAACCACTTGATGATTATCGGCCAACACAAGAGTCTCAAGGTCACAACTTTCACCATCCTATACACAACAATTTGTTTTTGACCATAGGATCAAAGGCAAATGTTTTAGGCCCAAGTGAAGCTTTGCTTGAGGCACCACTACTCACTAGCTATTATTTATACAAAAAGAAAAGGAAAACAGACTCAAACCCTTAAGAAGGTTGTCATGCCATCCATCATCGGGAAGAGCCACCCGGTTCACACAAATTCCACCTTTGGAAAGACCGTGGCATTAAGAAAACCAAAGGCTTATTACACGCAAAAACTAAAAATAAGAAGCTATCAAAATGAAATAAGAAGCTAGTGAAGAAAAAAGAAAATGCGGAAAGTAAAATGAATATGTACAATAGGGGATTTAGTCGAATATACATACGGGAGAGTGAAAATATACATCAGAAAGTAACTTTATATACAGACCAAAGTTGCAAAAGTACGAAACGTGAACTAAAATAGTAAAATTATGTACAGACCAAAAGTGAAAATCAAAGCATAAACAGAAAGTAGTGTCATATATACAACCCAATGTCATCAAAATAGCACTACCCCCTCAAATGAAAGCTAGTGTTGTCCTCAATGCTAACTAACCAAAATAAGCTCAATAAAAGATAGAGAGTAAAGAGAAAACTCCCTATTGGCCCTCCGACTGCATAGGATCATGAATCTGGGTCCCTGGGTCCTCGGACTGCTCGGGAACCTGTGACTGGATCCCTGTGATCTGTGTCTGCACTGGATTCTGGGCCTGTACTGGGTCCTGGGGCTGGCTAGAGGAACCTCCCTGCGGCTCCTCCAACTCTATCACAGCATCATCAGCACGGGGAATAACCCTCCTTCTCTTTGTTGGCCTCTCTGTCTCCTACTTTGGATCAGGCTGGGCTGCTGGGGTCGGGTCCTGCAATAATAGCTCCAAAGGCAAGTTATCAGATTTTAATTTCTCCACCTCTACCCTCAACTCTTTCACCGACTCTTGGATGCCCTAGTCTTTCTCAATTTCTTTGTTTCTCTGGCGAGCTCCTTCAATGCTTTTCCATGAGAACCCACAGCGTCCAATATTAATTCCTGGTTCTCCAGGAGCTTCTTCTAGTTATCCAGAAGCTCCTTGAGGGTGTCCTCCACTGACTGTGGGACCTGTGGCTGAGGTGGTACAGAATGGGCCTCCACCGAGGTAGACAGCTTCGAAGTGGCTGCCTGCATCCAGTTATTGATGCTGGCAAGGGACTGGTTCAAGCGGTGAGCAGTCAACGGGTAAACTGAAGATGAGGGGATATCTGGAACACTAGAGGGACCTGGGGGAATATCTAGGGTAGCTGAAGCAGGCTGAGTAGGAGCTACCACTACTACTGGCTCTTCAGACTGGCCAGTAGAAGCGGTGGATTTGCCTTTCGGATCTTTGCCCTTGGGGTTGTCATCACTTTGCAGGCTGTACCAGGATAAAGGTGCCTTTGACTTTACCTTCACATCAAACCTCCTCTTTTCCACCTCTAAGTCATTCAGGTACATAGTCAAGAAACTGGGGAAAGGGTACGACCTATCTCCTTCACTGACCACCCGTGTGATCACCCTAGACATCACATTACTAACGTTGATCGGGTACCCCGCCATGATAGAAGCTACTAGAAATGCCCGGGAGATCGGAAGAGAGTTCTCATGAGTGGTGGGGTCTAGCCTGCTGCACACAAATGTCTCCCACCCTTTTGCTTCGAAGTTCAAGGTTCTCCTCAGAATTTTAACTCCCGCTGTCAACCATGTTGGGGTGGTACCTGGGATTGCCAAATACTCTGCTAACCACGGACGGGCATCCTCCCCCAATGCTACCTTCTCCAAGTACAATGTCTCATCCTCCTCCATGAAGCCCAAGTAGTCATTGATTGTTTTTCCATCAAATTTCACTGTCAGATTTCGCACCTTAGTCACTTTCGTGCCCTTTTTTATGTGGGCAACATTAGTGTAGAACTCCTTGACTAGGTGCTCATTTGCATCCTCACAATTGCTTATGAAGTAGTCCCAACCCACTCTCTCTCTGAACTGTCTCCTCACATTGGGGTTGTGAGGCAAGAGGTCTCTATCGATGAAAGACCGCTCAGGTATCAATTTCCTCTCGGGCCACCATTCTCTGAACTTGTGGTAGGCCACTTCACTCACAAATCTGTCTTGCCATGCTTCTGGTTTTCAGGGTCTTTCTACTCCTCCCACTTGGGCCTCACCCCCTCCTTCTTCTTCTCCTCCTTCTTCTACGGGACCCTCACCGGATAGTGAAGTTGTAGGTGAGGTAGAATAGGTATTGTCACTACCTGCAGCTGAGCCCTCAGACCACTCAGAAGATATGTGCACTGATGCTTGGGCAGTGGGGGATCCCTGAGGAGTGGGGTCATATCTCAGTCTCATCCTCTCCGGGAAGTCATCCACATACTCCGGCACTGAGTCAGAATCAGATGCCTCCCGGGAGGGCTCATACTCACTTCCCTCTGAATGGGAAGCAGCTCTATTAGCAGCCCTTATGGACTTTCTTGTCGCCTTTATTACTTGCCGAGCTTGGGGGGTCAACCTTATCTTTCCACGTCCCCTACCCGGGAGGACTCAGCTTTCCCTTTCTGTTTATCACATCCGCCTCGTGATTTCACCATTATCTGTAAAGAGAGTACATTCTATTCTGGTTATTATCCCAGTAACAGATGAAATAGTGCAGAATAAAATTGCAGACATTCAGAATTGCCAATCGCGGACCGCACAAAATGAAGTGCGGCCGCAAAGATGTCACCGCGGACCGCACAAAAAGGCACCGCGGTCCGCACAGAGGTGGGGGTCAGACTACCCACTCTCTGAATCTAGGCACCGCGGACCGCACAAAATGAAGTGCGGCCGCAAAGATGTCACCGCGGACCGCACAAAATCCATTGCGGCCACGGTCCTCAATGATCAGCTTTTAGAAGTCCACCACCGCGGACCGCACAAAATAAAGTGCGGCCGCAAAGCTAGGGTTTCAAGTTTTCACCTTTTTAGTCCAATTTTTTACCTATTATTAATCCCCTAGGTGTTGAATCAGTGATATTAACTAATTAGTCCTAATTTAAACATGATTAAAGAAACCTACGATACAGAATTGCAAGAAAACGGGAAGAAAAAGAAGAAAATCTAGCTAATTAAAGGAAAATAACAAAGTTAAAGACTATGGAAAAATTAAGATTACCAGTTAGTGAGATGAAACAGGGATGATTGATAGGGAGTGAATGAAATCGTGCAATTAGGGCTTGTATGAACAGTAACTTTTCACTATTAGAGAGCAAAGGGTCGAAAAGTTTGAAATGAGGGCCTCAGGTCCTATTTATAGAAAAAGGAACTGGGGCCCATCTCACCTATCCACCGCGGACCGCACAAAATAGTACCGCGGTCCGCGGTACTCAGAAATAAGAAGCATTAAGAAGGCAACCACTGCGGACCGCATAAAATGCTCCACGGCCACAGTGGTCCACCGCGGACCGCACAAAATGCAATGCGGCTGCGATGGCAAACTTCAGAGAACCATTTTTTTGCATCAATAATCATTGCGGACCGCATTGATTTGTTCCCCCGCACTAAGGTCTTTGCAGCCGCACAAAATGCAATGCCGCCGCAGTGCAAACTTCAGAGAGTGTGCATTTTTTCCAACTTGGTCCTGCACTGCATCAAAACAATCCTACAACATCTCACAACCAGTTAGTCCAAAAATAAATCCTACACTAAAAAGAAAATCAAAGAAAAACAAAAAGAAAGACACATGGGTTGCCTCCCAAGAAGCGCCTGATTTAACGTCGCGGCACGACGCAGGTTACCATCAAATCACTTGAGATGGATCATTGCCACCACGTGGCTGTCATCAATCTTGCCAAGATAGTGCTTGACTCTGTGCCCATTAACCCTGAAGATCTCACCATTTTTGTTTTTCAAGTCAAGTGCACCAAACGGAGTCACAAGCACCACTTCAAAAGGTCCACTCCATTCTAACTTAAGCTTTCCCGGAAACATACGTAACCGAGAATTGAACAAGAGAACCAAATCACCCACTTTGAACTCCTTGCTACGAGCATACTTGTCATGAAGGTACTTCATCTTGTCCTTGTACAAGGACGAACTGGAGTAGGCATGGAATCGGAATTCATCAAGTTCATTAAGCTGCTCCACACGAAGATTTGCTGCCACATCCCATTCAAGATTCAGTTTCCTCAAAGCCCACATGGCCTTGTGCTCTAACTCAACCGGAAGATGGCAAGCTTTCCCAAACACCAACCGGTACGGAGACATACCAATCGGAGTCTTGTAAGCAGTCCTATAAGCCCATAGAGCATCATCCAATTTCTTTGACCAATCGGTCCTATTTGAATTGACCGTCTTTGACAGTATACTCTTGATTTCCCTGTTTGAGACTTCAACTTGGCCACTCGCCTGAGGATGATAAGGAGTAGAAACTTTGTGATTGACACCATACTTTGCAAGCAAAGTGTCAAAAGCTCTATTACAAAAATGCGACCCCCCATCACTTATGATTGCACGAGGAGTGCCAAACCTTGTAAAAATGCTCTTTTTGAGAAACGCAACAACACTCCGGGCCTCATTGTTGGGTAAAGCCACGGCCTCGACCCACTTTGAAACATAGTCAACCGCCACTAGAATGTATGTGTTCCCACATGAGCTTACAAATGGGCCCATGAAATCAATACCCCACACATCAAAAATATCAACTTCTAGAATGGTGTTGAGAGGCATCTCATCTTTCTTCGAGATTCCACCCGCTCTTTGACATTCGTCACACCTCTTCACAAGTTCACTTGCATCTTTATACAAAGTTGGCCAGTAAAACCCACAACTAAGAACCTTCGAAGTTGTCCTCGCCCCGCCATGATGGCCACCATAGGGAGAGGAGTGACAAGCCTCTAAGATACTCAACTGCTCCTCCTCTGGAACACACCTTCGGATCACTCCGTCGGTGCAAATCTTGAACAAGTACGGCTCATCCCAATAGAAATCCAAACTATCCCGTTTGAGCTTCTTCCTTTGGTTAGAAGAGAGCTCACACGGGATTATACCAGTCACAAGGAAATTAGCAACATCTGCAAACCATGGCATATCATTCATCGACACAGAAAGTAGTTGCTCATCGGGAAATGTATCATTGATCTCTAGGCCATCACACGGCCTCCCTTCCTCCTCCAAGCGGGACAAGTGGTCCGCCACTTGGTTTTCACTACCTTTCTGGTCCACAATTTCCAAATCAAACTCTTGAAGTAACAAGACCCATCGCATCAACCTAGCTTTGGAATCTTTCTTCGTCATCAAATACCTAAGAGCGGCATGATCGGTGTGCACTATGATTTTGGCACCCACGAGATACGGCCGAAATTTTTCCATCGCGAACACAATAGCCAACAACTCTTTCTCAGTCACCGTGTAGTTCCTTTGGGCACCATTCATTGTCTTGCTCGTGTAGTACACCGGATGAAACATTTTGCTCACTCTTTGACCCAAAACTGCCCCAACCGCAACATCACTCGCGTCGCACATGAGCTCGAAAGGCAAGCTCCAATTGGGTGCGGTAATAATAGGGGTGGTGGTCAACTTATGCTTGAGAAGTTCAAATTCTTGCATACATCCCTCATCGAACACGAACTTGGCATCCTTTTCTAATAGCTTGCACAAAGGATTCACTACCTTTGAAAAATCCTTGATAAATCTCCGGTAGAACCCCGCATGCCCAAGAAAACTTCTAACCCCCTTGATAGAATGGGGGGAGGAAGCCTTGAAATCACCTCTATTTTAGCTTTGTCCACCTCTATGCCATGTTTTGAAATTTTATGACCAAGAACTATGCCCTCCTCAACCATGAAGTGGCATTTTTTCCAATTGAGCACAAGATTGGTTTCCTTACACTGGGCCAACACCCTATCAAGATTCTTCAAGCATTCATCAAATGAGTCTCCCTCCATACTAAAGTTGTCCATGAACACCTCCAAAATATCTTCCACCATGTCGGTGAAAATGGCCATCATACACCGGTGGAATGTAGCCGGTACATTGCACAACCCAAAAGGCATCCTAGAAAAGGCAAAGGTGCCATATGGACAAGTGAAAGTGGTCTTCTCCTGATCTTCCGGAGCAATCAAGATTTGGTTGTACCCAGAATATCCATCCAAGAAACAGTAGAAGGCACGCCCAGCAAGTCGATCAAGCATCTGGTCAAGGAAAGGCAATGGAAAGTGATCCTTGCGGGTCACTTTATTAAGCTTGCGGTAGTCTATGCACACCCTCCATCCGGTGACTGTCCGGGTAGGAATTAGTTCATTTTGCGCATTGGTCACCACGGTCATCCCACCCTTCTTCGGCACACATTGCACCGGCGAAGTCCAAGAGCTGTCAGAGATGGGGTACACAACCCCGGCATCTAACCACTTGATCACCTCCTTTTTCACAACTTCTTGCATTGCCTCGTTCAACCTCCTTTGATGTTCCAAGGAGGGTTTTGCATCATCTTCCAGAATAATCTTGTGCATACAGAATGCGGGGCTTATTCCCCGAATATCAGCTAAAGTCCATCCAATTGCCTTCTTCCACTTTTGGAGCACCGCCAATGTGGCATCTACTCGCATGTTAGTGAGACAAGAGGAAAGAATAACTGGCAAAGTTGAACTAGGGCCTAAGAATTCATACCTGAGGTGTGGAGGCAACGGCTTCAACTCCAGCACCGGAGGTTCCTCGATTGAGGGCTTTGTTGGCGGAGTCTTCTTATTCTCAAGATCCAAGGATAGCTTTCGAGGCTCGTAAGAGTAAGAGCCCATTCCATGTAAAGCATTGACACACTCCACACGGCCTTCATCCTCATTGACATCAAGATTCAACAAAACCGCCTCTAGAGGGTCCTCCACATTGATCATTGCACTAGTATCATCAATTATCCCTGCCGTGACAAGATCCACAATTGAGCACACTTCGGTACAGTTGGGCTGCTTCATTGACTTGCACACATGAAAGACCACTTTTTCATCACCCACTCGGAAAGTGAGTTTCCCTGCTTTCACATCAACTAAGGCCTTCCCAGTAGCATGGAAAGGTCTTCCCAAAATTATAGGTACCTCAAAATCAACCTCACAATCGAGAATCACAAAATCAGCTGGCAAGATAAATTTGTCCACCCGGACTAGAACATCATCTATTATACCCAAAGGCCTCTTCATCGATCTATCTACCATTTTCAACCTCATGGAAGTCGGCCTCGGCTGTCCAATACCCAAAGTCTTGAAAATTAAGTAGGGCATCAAGTTGATACTCGCCCCCAAATCACATAGAGCTTTAGCAAAGTCTGCACTTCCAATAGTGCAAGGAATGGTGAAAGCACCGGGATCCTCCAACTTCGTAGCCATTGAATGCACTATAGCACTAACTTTGTGGGTCGTCTTGATAGTTTCAAAATCCATGGATCTTTTCTTCGTCACCAAATCTTTCATGAATTTAGCATAGCCAGGCATTTGCTCTAAAGCTTCTACCAAAGGCACATTAATGGATAAGCTCTTCATCATGTCAATGAACTTTTTAAACTGGTTCTCATTTTTTTGCTTCGCGAGCCTCTGAGGATAGGGTGGAGGTGGCCTTGGTACAGGAGCCTTGGCTTTAGGCACAACCGCTTCAGGCATGTCTATGACGTGTTCCCTAGACGGGTTCACGTCATTCTGAGTTTCCACCTTGGTATCTTTGATATCAATCCTCACTTCTTTATTCACATTCTCATCAATCACATTCTCCACTACCAAAGGGATCTCATCCTCTTGCAACTCAACTTCATCACTCAAAATTTCTTTTTGTTTGGAGGCATTCACATCACCGCCTCGTCCACTTCTTGTAATTACAGCCATTGCTTGCCCGGTATGTTTCCCACCCTTCGGGGTCACTATCGTATCACTAGGTAGAGCCCCCTTAGGACGAGTATTCAAGGACTGTGAGATTTGGCCTAGCTGAACCTCCAAATTTCTGATTGAAGTGTTGTGGGATGCTAACTGAGCATCTGAATCAGCATTCTTTTTCATCATCTGTTCAAACATCATTTCAATTCTCCCCATGTCATTGTTGGATGAACTAGTCCCTTGGGATGGAAATGGGGGTGGATTGCTCGGTTGTTGATACATTTGGGGCCTTTGAAAGCCTTGCCCCCGATTTCCCTGATTGTTATTGTTCCAACCACCCTGATAGTTGTTTCCACCCCAGTTGTTGTTGTTAACCCAGTTTCCTTGATTGTTCTGATTGTTGTTCTGGTTACCCCAATTAGGATTTTGATTGTTGTTGCCCCAGTTATTGTTGCCTTGTTGTTGATTACTCCAATTATTGTTGCCTTGTTGTTGATTACCCCAATTGCCTTGGGATCTCTACTGTTTTTGTTGGTTGGAAGAATTGCCCCTTTGGCCTTGATAATTGTTCACATACTGCACTTCTTCATTCTGCTCTTCATACCCATCATCTTGGAACCCGCCACTATCTTGGTTGTATTGATCCGAATTCCCTTGGTTTTGTTGCCCTCTTTGTCTTCTTTTGTTCACTAGCATGTTGACACCCTCCATAGCATTAACCTGTCGTGGAGCTTGAACCTGTTGTAACTGTGCTTTTGCTAGTTGGTTCATGGTTGTTGTCAGTTCTGCTATTGCCTGCCCATGATCATGGAGCTCCTTGTGCAAATGAATGACCGTGGGGTCACCCTGTGGCACATTGGCTCTACTTTGCCAAGCGGAAGAAGTGTCCACCATCTCATCTAAAATTTCACAAGCTTGATCATACGGCGTATTCATGAAGTTGCCCCCAGCTAATTGGTTCACTATGCACTGGTTTGTTGTGTTAATGTCTCGGTAGAAGGTCTGTTGTATCATTGCCTCAGTCATATCATTGTTAGGGCATTCCTTAACCATGGTCCGGTATCGCTCCCAAATTTCATGTAGTGGTTCGGTGGGCTCTTGTTTGAAAGCTAAGATTTCATCCCTCAAAGTTGCCATGTGCCCCGGTGAGAAGAACTTTGCAATAAATTTATCCGCCAACTCATCCCAGGTATGGATGGAATGGTTGGGGAGTCTCTCCAGCCAATCTAGTGCCTTCCCCTGAAGAGAGAAAGGGAATAGTCTCAACCATAAAACATCCTTGGACACGATGGTTTGCTTGCTCCCCTAGCATGTATCAACAAAACCCTTGAGGTGCTTGTAGGCATTTTGATCGGGAGCACCCGTGAAATATCCTCGTTGCTCTAGCAAGGTCCGCATCACATTGGTAATTTGGAAATTAGCCGCCCGGATCTGGGGTGGGACAATTCCACTGGCATATCCTTGATTGGGAAGCACCTGAAGGGCCACTCTTGGAGGTGGTGGGGGAGGTTTTGGAATATTATCATTGGCATTAGCATTGGCCTGGCGGCCTCTCCGTTGTCCTTGAGGTACAAGAGGCACCTCATCCTCACCGATGTCATCAACATCCTCCCCCGGGATCACATTTCCAAGAGGTCATTGTTGTTGTTTGCCGCCATTTTATACCTGGATTGGCGTCAAACAAAGATTAGTAACACAGAAGGAAAGAAAAGCAATACACAAAACTATTTAGACAGATAGCCAAAACCGTTAGCTCCCCGGCAACGGTGCCAAAAATTTGATCTGTACCAACCCTGCACCACTACAGAGAGGCGAGAGCGGTGGATGCAGCTTTTACCCGAATAGGTCGGGATCGAATCCACAGGGAGCTAGAAGTTGGAGTTGGTTTTCTATCTAAACTAGAAAATTATAATGCTCTTAATTGCACTTCCAATCATAGTTGATGTTTCGATTACTTCTACTATTATGCTAACAAGATGCTAAATTAAGCGAAGATTACTTGCTAAAGGGTTGTCTAATAGGTAACGAGGCACTAGGGAAGTGACTTCCCCCTAGGTGAATACTTGACGGGTTCCTAAGTCTAAAGCAAAGATGTTATGTTTGGGATCGCGATATAGCCGTTGCACGATGCTACTCACTCTATACCTCTCGGTAGCTTGAGTGACTTTGCCCGAATTGACTTTCTCAAGACCAATTGGGTGTTGAAATTAAGCAAGCAACATAGGCTCAAGTCGGGTATTACTATCTCTAGATTTAACCCTTTAATTGGGGCTATCAATCTCTTGAGTACGCCCTAATTTCTTGTTGGACCGATTTCCTAGACTTAAGCTCTCTTTCTCAAGAAGAGCTCAAGTCACTTAGGCACAAATTAGTGTTTGCAACCACTAATCCAACATACAAAATTCAAATCAGTCCAAATATCAACCACCCATAAACATCTAAGCATTAGAACATAAGACCCATCAAATACCCACACTAGGGTTGAGCCACAACCCTAGCTAATGGGTCTAGCTACTCATAATTAGGGTAGAAAACAAGAAATTAGATGAAGAAATAACCATAATAATTAATTACAAACTAAGATAATGAAGATTCAATGTAATAGTAGCCCAACATTACTCAAAAAGGAATAAAAGAGTCGTTCCCGTGCTCAGCCCCAAGTCAGATTACAAAAGATGACCTAAAAATGTGAGAAGAAAGTATTTATACTAGGCAAAATTTTCTGGACAAAAATACCCCTGACGAGGTAGTGTGGTCCGCACAAAATGCATCGCGGACCGCACTGAGGCTTTTTGGCTTGGCTCTGCAGTCTCTGAAGTTGGCCACCGCGGATCGCATAAAATGCACCGGGGCCGCGGTGGCTTCAACGCGGTCCGCACAACAATGACCGCAGACCGCATTGGCAATAAATCTCCCAAGTCCCAACTCTCTGAACTTCATCTTTGTGGACCGCACAATATCGATTGCAGCCGCGGTGAGGCCATTGCGATCCGCACAAACTGCTTTGCGGCTGCATTGCTTGGGTTTCCGGAATAAGCACCTCTCGGAATCTCCTCACTGCGGACCGCACTAAATAGAATGCGGCCGCAGTGGATCTGTTGCACTGTGCTTGGACTTGTTCTTGGTACTTGTGCATGTTTCACTCCTTTTTGAGCTTGTTTTGACTAATTGTCACCTTTTGGACCAAACCCTGCAAACAAGTACAACATGTAAGCCTTTGGGACTATTTTGTACACATTTTTAATCAAAACTCAAGTAAGAAGGAGTGTAAAATGAACCATAATCCCTAGTTATCACTTAGAAGAAATGGTTCAAGGACAACGATAAAATTATTAAGTCGGCTTATGAAGTACGCCCCCCCCCCCCCATCTACTTGGGATGAAATACACAACGCATATTGTGCCGAGGTCCAAGCAGACAAGGACGACCTCAATGGGCCGACTCGTCGATTGACCTCGATACAAACCGAACTCAAAAAAGGAATGAAATCAGGAGAGACCTCGTAGCTCCGCGACCCAACCGGGAACGACATCTGCCATATGTCAGAAGCGCCATTGCGCCCTCCTCCCGCAACAAAGAGGGCCCACCCAGATCAAGGACAGGGTCTTACCAGAGCGAAAGAGGTATGCCCTCTTTGTTATCTGCTCACATTTTTTGTGTCGCCTACAGAAATAGTTTACACCTTGGAGAAGCTCGGAACAAAGGTGCACACAAAAGATGAGGTCAGATCCGAGTGCCAGAATATCGAATGCCCTTTGCGACTTCTACCAAGACAAGACCACAAAACTGAGGATTGCATCGACCTTAGACAGGAGGTCGTAAACATGCTTCGATAGGGACACCTCAAAGAATTGCGAGTGACCGGGGAATGACCAACTTTGCCAGAGGATGCGAACAACATCAGGGACCGGCGAAACCTCCCTCGCCAACCCGCACTGTCCACATGATCATCGACGGCAGTGACGATGCTTCCATCAATAACGTGAAGTTCACCACAACCCACAAGCTCAAACGGTATATCACCACGAACAGTATGACGAGCTCGAAGTGAGTATCATCTTCAATAAGTTAGATACCGACGGTTTGGTTTTCCCTCACGATATGCCCTTGTTATCACTTTACGAATTCTATATGCCAATGTGAGACACATTATGGTAGATGATGGGAGCGGAGTGTGTATTATCCACCCTCGAGTACTTGCAAAAATGAAACTCAAGGATAAGATTGTGTTGCGTTTCATCAGACTAACGGGTTTTAACAATGCAGTTGAGCGAACGTCTGGAGAAATCACACTCCCCGTCATGGCTGGCAGCGTCACTTTGAAAACCACCTTCCACATCATGGACCAAGACATAACGTATAACTCCATAATAGACCGACCATGGATACACACCATGAGTGACATCCCTTCCAACTTATACCAAGTCATCAAATTCCCAACTCCATCAGCATACGAGGGGAGCAATGCACATCTTGGAAATGTTACCGCATCGCATTAGATTGCACACTCAGTCAACAAGTGAAGGACAGAGGAAAAGAGGCATAGAAATCAACAAGGTTGAGCCCCGATATGGTCGAAGCCGTCGAGTCGACCAAAGAAGACCTTGACCCCGTCCAATTAGACAACAATGATCACAGCAAGAAGGCTTACATTTTCGTCAATTCTTAACTACTAACGCGGACTTGTTTGCTTTTAGCCATGCAGATATGCCATGCATTCCAAAGGAAATTGCCACAGACAAATTGAACGTTGATCCATTCCACCCCCAAGCAAGACAGGTCTTGCATAAGTTCAACTCCATAATCAATGATGCAGTATGCGAAGAGGTCGAAAAATTATTGGAGAACACTCCATCAGGGAGTCAAAATACCCCTAATTGGTCGCCAATGTGGTCATGGTGAAAAAGAAAAATGGGAAATGGCGAATATGCGTAGACTTTATAGATTTGAATATAGCATGCCCTAAGGATTCATTTCCATTACCTCATATCGACCAACTCATCGATGCAATGGTCGAGCATGAACTGCTGAGTTTTTTGGACGCCTACTCAGGGTATAATTAGATCCTCATGGAAGAGGAGGATCAGGTTTTCCTTTCATCACCCATCAGGGGAAGTACTGCTACAGAGTCATGCCCTTCAGACTGAAAAACGCAGGGGCAACGTACCAAAGGTTAGTAACAAAGATGTTCAAAGAACATCTCGGTAAAACTATAGAGGTCTACATAGACGACATGCTAGTCAAGTCCAAAAGGAAAGAAGATCACATCGACTACTTGAGAGAAACCTTTGACATACTCAGATAGTACGAAATAAAATTGAACCTCAAAAAGTGTGCATTCGGTGTGGCCTTAGGAAAATTCTTATGTTTTCTCGTGTCACAGCGAGGTATCAAGGTCAACCCCGATCATATCAAAGTCATCGAAGGGATACCAGAGCATTTGACCACCAAAAAATAGGTTCAGAGGTTGACTGCCGTGTCGCCGCCTTTTCAAGATTCATCTCACGATCATCGGATAGGTGTCACAAATTCTTCAGCGTGCTCAACAAAGATAATGGCCTCTAATGGACTTCAGAGTGCGTCCTAGCCCCGAAAGAACTAAAAACATACTTGTTGTCACCACTATTGCTTTCAAAACCAGAGCCGGAGGAACGTCTTCTCGTCTACCTCGCCGTATCCGAAGTGGCTGTGAGCGTAGTCCTGGTCCGAGAAAGCAAAGGTATGCAGTCTCCCATCTATTACATTAGCAAAACCTTAGTCGACGCTGAGACGAGATACCCTCACCTCGAGAAACTGGCTCTAGTTTTGGTCGTAGCTTCACGAAAGCTTAGACCGTATTTCCAATGCCACCTCATCTTGGTCGTTACTACTTTCCCCTTAAGAAGCATTTTGCATAAACATGAGCTATCAGGCAGGTTGGCCAAATGGACCATCGAACTGAGCGAGCACGATGTCACATATCAGCCGCGAACAACTATAAAGTCGCAAGTACTTGCAGACTTCGTCGCCGATTTCAGCGCAAAAATAATGCCTGAACACGAAAGAAAAGCCATCCAAGATTCTCCCCAAACACAAGACCTCTGGGTCCTGTACACTGACGGAGCATCCAATGCGCGGGGATCTGGACTAGGACTCGTACTCAAAGTCCCCAACGGCGAAGTGATTTGCCAATCCATAAGATGCCCGGATATGACTAACAACGAGGCCGTAATTGCAGGGTTAAGGCTAGCTCTTAAATACATGGCAAAACGGTTGAGACTACGCTGCGATTCTCAACTCGTAGTCAATGAAGTCACAGGTTCCAAATCAAGGAACAAAGGTTACAAAAATACCGAACCGAAATCTGCAAGCTGCTGCCCGGATTCAACGAATGTCAACTCGACCAGATCCACCGAGCATTGAATTCTGAGGCGAACGGCCTCGCCAAATTAGCCGCAGCCACCAAAAACATTAAAACCGGAGATAGAAGTGTAGTCCACCTTCTCAACTCATCGATAGATCTATCCGAGGTAAGAACCATAAACCTGACTTGGGAATGGCACAATCGTCTTGTTACATAATGTAGGATGGCGTACTTCCAGTTGATAAAAAAGAGGCCAAGAAATTACGGATGCAAGCAGCCAGGTATAGTATCATTCACAATGATCTGTACAAGAGAAGATATGGCAGCCCTCTAGCGTGCGTGGGCCCAAATCAAACATGGTGCGTCCTCGAAGAGGTCCACGAAGGCCACTACGGAGCTCATTCCGAAAATCGGGCTTTGGTCAGATGCCTCATACGGGTAGGGTATTACTAGCGCACCATGAAAAAAGAGGCCGCAGATTTTGTGAAAAAATGCGAGCAGTGCCAAAAGTACACCCCAATAATCCACCAAGCAGGCAGGCTCCTCCACTCAGTCACTTCCCCTTGGCCGTTCATAAAATAGGGTATGGACAACGTGACCCCCCTCCCGGCGAGGCAAGGTAACGTACGATTTCTTTTGGTTTTAACTGACTATTACTCTAAATGGGTAGAAGCAGGAGCATTCGCCTAAATACGCAAACAGGAAGTGATCGCCTTCATATGGAAAAACATCGTATGACATTTCAGCCTCCCTAAAGAAATCAGTTGCGACAACGGACCCCAATTTACAAGAAAAAAAGTCACCGAGTTTTTTGAGAAATGGCATATCAAAAGAATACTCTCAACACCGTATCACCCCGCGGGTAAGGGGCAAGCGAAGTCCTCCAACAAATCGATACTGAACATCTTGAAGAAAAAACTCGAAGACGCCAAAGGGCTATGGCCGGAATTACTACCAGATGTACTTTAGGCCTATCGAATAATGCCAAAGATGAGCATAGGAGAGACGCCTTACTCATTAGTCTACGGGACTGCTATTGTAGTACCGGTCGAAGTCGAAGATCCCAGTCTAAGATACTCCCATGAGAGCGGGCCGAGGAACGACGAAAGCAGAAGGCAAGAGCTCAACGAAGGGATATGGCCTACATAAGGATGATCGCCCAAAACAACAGGCAGAACGTTATTATAACAAAAAGGCAAAGGTTAGACCACTTAATGTCGGGGACTACGTGCTCAAAGCTAAAATACAAGCAAGCAAAGACCCACGGAAAGGTAAATTGGTAACAAATTGGGACGACCCATACAAAATCACAGCTACAACAAAGGAAGGGTCATTCCAACTAGAAACAATGGAAGGAAAGCTACTACCAAACAACTGGAATATCACCCACCTCAGTACTTCAACTTTTAAGAAAAAGCATCCTCCAAGTCGTACTCTTTATTCCCTCACTTGAGTTTTGTCCCAATTGGGTTTTCTCAAGGAGGTTTTTAATAAGGCGACGAAGGGGACACTCCAGGTTGAAGCGCGAACAGACAGAGGCACAGGATGGCTAGTTTTTTCCTCGACCTCTCAATACTTCTCCTGCTCGACCAATGAAGGGACTAAATAGACCGGAAGTGGGACTGGAACGCCAGCCAACGCTCGAAAAAATATGTAAATTTCTCCAAGTGTATGAACAAAGCACAAATACATGAAGTTTATTTCTATTACTCCAAATGTACAACCAAGGCAATGTTGCCCAAAAGTTCACAACACCTAATCGTCTCTCGGCCACAACTAAGTATAGGTCATATTCGACCTCGTTCGAATCAACAGCTAATCGGCCCACAACCATAACTAAGTATAGGTTATATTCGACCTTGTTCGAATTATCACCTAATTGGCCCATGGCCATAACTAAGCATATTTTATATTCGACCTCATCCGATTCAACACCTAATCGTCCTTCGGCCACACTAAGTATAGGTTATATTTGACCTCGTTTGAATCAACACCTAATCGGCCCACGACCACAACTAATTATAGGTTATATTCGACCTTGTTCGAATCAATACCTAATCAGCCCATAGCCATAACTAAGTATAGGTTATATTCGACCTCATTCGAATCAACATATAATCGGCCTACGACCATAACTAAGTATTGGTTATATTCGACCTCGTTCGAATACAACATATAATCGGCCTACGACCATAACTAAGTATTGGTTATATTCGACCTCGTTCGAATCAACACTTAATCGGCCCATGACCATAACTAACTATTAATTATATTCGACCTCGTTCGAATCAACATCTAATCGGCCCTCGGCCATAAATAAACATACGATATGTTCGACCTCATTCGAACTAACATCTACTGACCCTCAGCCATGATCAAACTTAGGTTTTGTTTCGACCTCATTATTACGACTAAGGAAACCAAGGCAAACAAGCAACAAAAATCAAAAAGCATACAAACTCGAATAGAAGAAAAAGAATCATGTACAAATAACAAAAATTGGCATTTCATACTTAGAATATTATTTACAAAGGTTCTAAAAGACGCCCACAAAAAAGGCACAAGTATGCGGCAAAACAAAAAGAAGGAAAAGAATTGTTACTAATCGCCGCTTAGCCTAGCAGCGCCATCACCATTGCCATCATCGTCATACCAGGCATCCTCTTCAACCCGCATCCTCTTTGTCATCACCATCCTCCGGTGTAGTATGATCGTAGCCACAAGCGACCCGAGCTCTACGTGCCTTAACACGAGCATCCTCGAAGACGGCTTCTGAAACAATTTTGGTACCTATTTGATTTCTAAATATATCCAGCTAAGCCTCAGCGTCAATCCACTCCTCGTACAAATCTCGCGGAATATGAGGAAAAGCAGAAGTGGGTAAGAGGATGGTCGAGCCAGTAACTGCGCATTTTCGGCCTCAAGAGCGGCAACTCGATCCCAAAGTACAGAAGACTCTTTCACTAATTCTACAATCCGTTCGTCAAACCGCTCTACTTTGAGTCTGGCCGTCTCCAAGGCACTCTCCCGCTCAGAACGAAGAACACGGATCGCGATCTCCAACTCCTCCACCTTCCTCATAGCCCCCGACTGAGCTAACTCCGCCTTCTCAAGATCCGATGCCTTCTTGAAGACCTCTCCGCTTAGAGCATCCACTTTGAACTGATCATGTCGCTCAAAGTCACACCACAAATATAGGTAGTGAGGAGATTGAATCAATAATAAAACCCAACGCGAGTCGGGGTCGAATCCTCAGGGAGTTAGAATTGGGACTATGTATATATTTAGTGCAATTGTATGATGTGACTCAAATTACACTTCCACATACTTGCTTGTTGTTTTTACTTCTACTTTAAGCTATTGATTGCAAATATGAAACTAGGAGACAATATTTTTGATTTTGGTTGTTTCTCAAATGATAAATGATCTAGGGTCGTGACTTCCACCTAGGTAGTTACCTAACGGGTTATAAACTCTAGGGCAAGTTTGATTAGTCGGGATTGTAATATAGCAATCACATGCAATTACCCACTCTATACCTCTCGGTAGTTTGAGTGATTTTGCCCAATTCGGCTTTCTCAATTCCAAATGGGTATTGCACAAAACAAGTGATATATGCTCAAGTCGGGTCTTACTATCTCTAGATTTGACCCTTTAATTGGGGCTATTAATTTCTTGATTTCACCCCAATTTCTTGTTAGCCAAGTGTTCCTAGACTTAGTCTCTCTTTCTCAAGTAGATACTAAGTCAAATAGGCATGAATCAATGTTTGCAACCATTAATTGTTGAATTCAAGCATAAACTTGGCTAAATATCACTAATCCAATCACAAACAAGCCCTAAATCAAACACTCACTAAGTACCCACACTAGGGTTGGGCCACAACCCTAGCTAGAAATTTAGCTACTCATGAAAAATGAAGAAATACAAGAAGAAATTAAGATAGAATGCATAATAATTGATTAGAGAAAGAAAATCTAATGTTTAGAAGTTAATCTAATACAAAATTACTCAAAACAGCAAAGAAAAACGGCTCAGGTGCTCTCCCAAAACAAAACTTAACCTAAAAATGACAAAAAAGTTCTATTTATACTAAGTTGATAATATTTGACAAAAATGCCCCTACGAAGGTTGTGCGGCCGCATAATTGTGTGTGCGGTCCGTATAATGAGCTTTTGCAGCCGCACAATTATAGTGCGGTCCGCATTCCTGGAACTTGGGCTTGGCACTTCGGGACTTCTGCAGTCCGCATAAAAATGAGTGCGGTCGCGCTTCTGATTGTGCGGCCGCACAAAACAGTGTGGGCCGCATTCCAGCTTGACTCTAGAATTCCCATCTCTCTAATCTTTGTCTTCAACGGACCGCATAATTCTTAGTGCGGCCGCACTTGTCCTTCTGCGGCCACACAATTATGGTGCGGTCCGCATACCTTCAGCCTTCCAAAAATCCAACTCTCTGAATCTCCTTATTTGCGGCCGCACATTAATTATGCGGTCCGCACTGTAGGCCTTTTTGCCCTGTTTTGGTTCTTGTTCACTTTTGACTCCTTTATGAGTTGATTTTGACTTCTTTGGCTCGTTTCCTAATATTCCTGTACAAAAGCACATTTCTTTAGTTCTTGGGAATACCTTTAAGCATTTTTGAGCTAAAAATCAAGTAAAAGAGAGCATATAAGCCGTCAAAAATCCTACTTATCAACTGACACACCTCAAGCTCGGTGCGCAGTGAGATAACTTGGCTTGGAGATTGTCACATTGGGCTTCGGCCGCCCTGCTAACCTCAAATTCTTCTTCTTTATCTCCTAGCGACCCCTCGAGAATGCTGCATTTTTCGATGACTCTCACCAGCTCGGCATCCTTCTCCTTCAGTTCATCTCGGAGAGCCTGGAAATTGGCGCTCTTACCAAACCATCTACAGATCTCGCGGTACTTGCCATGGTACTTGCGGTATTTCCGCTCCGTCTTCAAAAAGATAGCCTTACGCCTCTCATCTCTTCGAGCGCTTTCAATCTCCAAAATCATAGTCTGAAAAAGAAAGAAAAAGAAAATGGAAAGTAAGAACAAAGCCTAAACTTGACGAACAAAAATAAAGGAAGTCGAAAAGCTTACCCTAGAGCGAGGCCGGCTATGCTCCTTGATAAGGTAGCATCATCCAGCTTTTCAAGGGTTTTACCCTCCACATCGGAATAGAAGGGACCAAGAGAAGGAACTAAGTTCTCCGTATCTACCAATAAATCTCGATCTATAGGGATCGCGATGGTCCGCGTGGACCCCTTCAGTCTCACTTCGAGTCAGGTAAATCATTCCCCCATCATCCTCACCTCTTCGACATCAAGATCAGAGCTCGTCTCATAGCCATCCTCGGCAATGCCTTTACCCCTCCCATCAGTCGACGAAGAAGGAACGTCAACCGGTCGCGAGGCCGACGGCTCATCCTGTCGTAAAGAATCAGAAACCCTCGCAGACGGCCCGACCCTTCAGCTTCCATCATGGTTTCGAGAAGAGACATACCCTCTATGGCCTCAGCCGATGGCGAAACCTCGGATGATAACTTGGCGTCATCTTCAAGCTCTATGGTCGCCATTTCACGGATGACGAGGTCACCCCTTACTGATTCCCCATCCCGAGAAACTCCATCGACGACGTCCATCGATCTTCTCTTAAGGGGGACCAAATTCTCATCGCTTGACGACGATCCCCCTTCCTCGTCCACTAGATGATGCAAAGGGGAAGCCGAAAGCTCCACTGTCGAGATATCCGCATGTGGAGAAGAAATTGATACGGGGGACGCAATAGGTGTGGCCAATGAACGAGTAGACCTGGCCGCGGTGGAAGAACGAGCAGAAGCAGATGACCGAGCATGCCTAGCCGCAGTCACAATAGGAACAGATTCCGAAGAAGAAGCATCCTTCCTCTTACGAAACGTAGGAGGAGGAGCCTTCGGCCGCCTCGAAGATCCTCGAACTAAAAAAGAAAGATCGAAGGTTGTCACTACGTATACTAAACTATAGTGAGCAAGCGACCATGAGGTCAAAACAGTATAGATAAAAAACAGATGAACTCACCAGCCAAGTAAGGTGCAGGCTCGAACTTCTTAAGAAAGGCCGACCACTCACAAATCCCCAAAGTGTGAATCAAAACCTGGCTAACACAATCATGAATGTCCCCAACCGAAGGAGGGTCATAGTTTTGGCCGCATGAAGAAGAGGCAGAATTTCAAACTACGACTAATAAAGGCAAATCAAACGCTTGGCAGAAAATAGGTACTTATGGGCGTAATTCCAAGTCTCAGGGAAGCCGATCGTGTTGGCCACGTCTTCGATTTTGACGAAAAAATAGTTGAGCCAGAACTGATGATTTGCCTTGTCATCCATATTCACCACCAGACATTTACTTCCTCGGCGGCAAAGGTGCAACATCGTCCCCTATAGAAACTAGGGACGAAGAGATGCATCAGATGGCGGAGTGTGACCCCGACCCCGGCCAACTCCGCATATTTTGTAAACGTCCTAATGATTTTGTATATGTATAGAGAGAGTTGGGCTGGGCAAATACTGTAATAGCGGCAAAATTCCTCCGCTAATGGGAGAATAAGAAAGGTATAGCCAACATAGAAAGGATATGCATAGAACGCGCAATACCCGGGGCGGTGTATTTGTACCACGTCATGCCCTGCTGGGACTAGATGGATGTGGGCAGGAATGTTGAACTTTTCCCTAAGCTCAGCTAGGGCGGCCTCTTCCATCGCTGACTCCGAGACCTCAGGCTCACCTTCAGGTGCCTTCGAAAAGACGGACCTAACTTTTACACTACGAGGAATTATTTCCTCCACCGTAGGAAAATTCTCGTCTTCAATGGCGACAGAGACACCATCAACATGAGGGGGCATAAGCACCGCTAAAGGGATAGGGTCAGTTGCGATACCGGAACTAGAGGATACATTAGCCATGTTGTTAAGAGAATATATTCAAGTAATGAAGTGTTAGAAGCAGTGAGAATCACTAAAACCAGCAAGAAAATGTGCGACAATGGAGGAAGAAGAAGAAGAAGAAGGCAAAGGATTTTGATAAGAAGAGCAAGTAGAGGGCAAATAAATGCCATTACATCCCTATTTATAAGAGTACGGGCATCAAAACCAAGGGATTATGCCATCATTACCTGGCAGCGAAATCGAAACAGCAGCCCCAACTAACAGTCGCACGGGAAATGATACAAAGCATTAGGAAAATGCGTCGTAATGACGCATGATGCCATGACGTCATCCTGAAGCAGAAACGATGTGAACCCGAAAGTCGTGGCTTGCGAAAGGTCACATCGTCACCTCGTCTAAAACATCGTTGCTCGACCTACTCGTCCAATTTTGCCAACCACGATAAATAGAATTCACACATCAAGGCCGTCTGGGGTCAGCCTTAATAAGCGGAGGGACTAACTGTATAGGTCGAAATCTATCTCAGTACTTAATGGAAAGTGACGTCAAGGAAAGAGTGAGCCAAGGCCGACCAAGAAATAGCGAGGCATGTGGTCAAGATGCAAATGATGGTCGATGTCGAGCACCGTAAAAAGAGCTGCAATGGCTAGTTTATTATAATAGGATATCAAAGAGAATATTTCATTGGATATTCTCTGTATATGCACTATCAGGGTTTATTGGGGGTATGTCCCATATAAATAGAAAAAATATCAATGAATAGGGGATGTAATATTCACTTGAGAAGAATACTTTTCAAAAGGAGATTCTCTCTCTAGCAAAGATACAAACTTTACTTTTTCATCAATATTCTCACTCGCATTATTTCATACTTTTCCATCAGATCCAAGAATAGTCCGAATATTCTAGGATTTATCTGTCATTCATCATTTTCAGGGGGAACAATCATCTAATTCATTCATTATTGGGTGAATTACTCCTCCTATTTACTTAAATGTAATTTATTGCTATTTATTGCTAGTTACTCCTTCATTATTGCTCATACCTTTTGGAATATTAAACGTATGTTAATGTCAGCCCCCCCAGAACTCAGTCCCACATTATCCGTGCTTTCGAGATCTATATCTAGAGATATTATCATTAACTAGGTTTAATCCTTCATTACATAAAATATAATAGTTTAACTGAAAGTTAATACTTTTTGGTCAAACAATTGCATTAAGACAGATGAACGTACAACAGTTGGGAATGCACACTTGTTCAATAGAAATACAAGCTTAACTAGTATAAATTAAAGGGGGGGGGGGGGAGGNAAGCTCTCTTTCTCAAGAAGAGCCCAAGTCACTTAGGCATAAATTAGTGTTTGCAACCACTAATCCAACATACAAAACACAAATCAGTCCAAATATCAACCACCCATAAACATCTAAGCATTAAAACACAAGACCCATCAAATACCCACACTAGGGTTGAGCCACAACCCTAGCTAATGGGTCTAGCTACTCATAATTATAGAAGAAAACAAGAAATTAGTTGAAGAAATAACCATAATAATTAATTACAAGCTAAGATAATGAAGATTCAGTGTAATAGTAGCCACAAATTACTCAAAAAGGAATAAAAGAGTCGTTCACGTGCTCAGCCCCAAGTCAGATTACAAAAGATGACCTAAAATGTGAAAAGAAAGTATTTATACTAGGCCAAATTTTCCTAACAAAAATACCCCTGACGAGGTAGTGCGGTCCGCACAAAATGCATCGCGAACCGCATTGAGGCTTTTTGTCTTGGCTCTGAAATCTCTGAATCTGGCCACCGCGGCCGCGGTGGCTTCTATGCGGTCCGCACAAAATGGCTTGCGGTCCGCGCTGGCTTCAATCCCTATTTTCCACAACTCTCTGAATCTCATCTCCGCGGACCGCACAAAATGAGTTGCGGCCGCGGTGAGGCTACTGCGGTCCGCACAAAATGCTTTGCGGCCGCAGTGCTTGAATTATCAAAAATTGCACCTCTCTGAATCTCATCACTGCGGACCGCACAAAATGGGGTGCGGACGCAGTGGATCTGTTTCAACTGTGCTTGGACTTGTCCTTGGTACTTGTGCATGTTTCACTCCTTTTTGAGCTGGTTTTGACTAATTGTCACCTTTTTTTCCAAACCCTACAAACAAGTACGACATGTAAGCCTTTGGGACTATTTTGTATACATTTTTACTCAAAACTCAAGTAAAAAGGAGTGTAAAAATGAACTAGAATCCCTAGTTATCACGGTTCCTACAGCAAGATGAGTCTAGGCCGGGGGCTCGGCGAGGATGTGTCTTCCCCCATCGAAGGTACTTCAAGGGATGTTCAAAACCAGGAGTCGCATATGCTGAGCGATCGCGCCCCCACCGGGTGCGGTTCTTCCGGGGTAGACGGAGCCCGACCTAGTAGATGTGCGCTTAACTTTCTAGGAAGTTCAGCAGCTCTATTCCGAGGTGAGTTTTTTGCCGTCCGTGTTGATTTAATAGTTTTGTAATTTTTACTCTTTTGTCGAGTTTCTCTTTCACAGGCTTTTGACAAGCTCAAGTCCGAGCTGCTTCGTCGCGAGGCCATGCTGCAAAAAGCCGTGGATGGGGAGAAGTCCCTCAGGCTTCTTTGTGATGAGAGAGAAGACGAGTTGGTGTGCTTGTAGTGCGAGGCGAGTCGAAGCCTGAACTACGAAACCTACCTCGAGGAACAGGTACTTATTGCTCTAGATGGAGCACATGTTCCTTTTTCTATTTCTGAGGCTGGCGTTTCGTTTATTTTAGCTGCAGAAGAAGACGGAGGACTTGGAACGCCTTCGGAGCAAAGTTGGCCGGTCCAAGCTCGAGTATGCTGAGTTGAAGGCTCGGGTGGACGTTCAAGCTTTAGCGGAGAAGGGTGCTCTGGCTAAAGCTTCCTCCCTCGAGGTTCGACTTCGCTTAGCTCGTGAGGACAGTTTGTTCCAACCGTATATGATTACGAAGCTTGAGTCTGAGCTTTTGAAGATAAAAGCCAAAGTTGTGGATGCCCGGGCCGAAGCCGTAATGAGCCAAACTAAGGCGGATAAGAAAATGGCAGTCTATTTGAAGGAAGCTTGCTCGAGCTGAGCTGAGAAGGGTTCTCGACCGCGAGATCAGGAGCTTGGAGTATGCACGGTGCAAATCTCGAAGGGAAACCCTTGAGGAGATCAATGTTAGGGGTTTTGACCTCTCGAAAGAAGTGAAACAGGCAAAGGTGGATGAACATGGTGCTAAGTCCCTTCTGTCCGATGCCGAGGATGGTGGGAAACAGACCGACGGACCATAGTCCCCGATGGGGCCTAGATTAAGCCTTTCCTTTTCTGATTTTGTATGTACTGTTCTTAAAGAACTTTGTAAATGAAGCTTGTATTCCCTCGCATACATGTATAAAAGGATGTCTCGTATTTTTTGTTTTTCACGCATTTCCTTTTGCCTTGATATTTGTTAGTTGTTAGCCGGATGAATTGGTCTTTGGCTTAAAAGAAATCCTTAGATCCATAGTATGGCCCTGGGGCTTATTGGGCTGGCACGTAGGCTCTTACACGCTTCGGTCGGCACGACCTTTTAATATAAGCCAGCGTTTGGGCTCTTATGCTTTTGCCCTTAGACATATTTAGTTAAATGTTTTGGGTTCAGTCTTCGAGTCAGGTTTAGACTCGAGCTCATTAACCCTCAAGTTTTTGAATTTAAAGTCGGCCCTTAGGCTCTTACGCGTTTTGGTTGGTACGACCTTTTGTATGGGCTGGTGGCAGTGGCTCTTACGCATTGGGCCGGTACGACCTTTTATATGGGCTGGAGATAGTGGCTCTTACGCATTGGGTCGGTACGACCTTTTATATGGGCTGGCGACAGTGGCTTACGCTTTAGGTCGTTGCGACCTTTAATATAGGCTTTATTTTTCCCTCGTTAAGGATTTTTTGGAATTGTGTTTGCCTGACTCTTTGATGGTTTGATAAAAACCTCGATTATAAGTCATTTATATGGCGATGATCGAGCACCACGGGAGGCTTAGCTCAGTGGCTGAGTATCTCGAAGCCTGTAATTAGGAGTTGACGTGGTCGAAGCTCTTTTGCCTATGTCGAGGGTAGCTTGTTTAACCGGTTCTTTTCGAAGTATATTCGAAGTAATTGAAGGCCTGTGATTTTATAGCGACGGTCGGGTGTCCCCGAGTCGCATTAGTTTGGCTGGTACAGCTTTGTGACCGTAGTCATTGTGTTTGGTCGGAGCCTTTCAGTCCCCGAGTGAAGTAGTTTCGGCGTCTATATCGAAGGTATGCCTTTTTAGGGGTCTTACAAGTTCGATATATAGCCCTAACGTTAAGATCGGGTTTATCCCTTTAGTAAGGTCTTACTAGTTTTACATGCCTGCCTTTGAGGTCTTACAGTTATTGTCACTTGGTACAAGTGTGGTTCATGCCTTGCTTGAGGTCTTACAGATTTTACATGCCTTTGAGGTCTTACAGTTTTTGTTGTTGCCTTATATAGGTCTTACGAGTTTGGAGCTCCGACCCGAGGGTCACATTGTTTCGAGTTCTTGACGCCAGTCCCCGAGTGTTCGGGACGTTTTTGACGGAGGAGCCGTTTTTGCAAAAATAACGAGCTTCTTTGAAACGCAAAATGATTTTTGAGAGTATTCTTTGATTACTTGGTACAAGTATACATGTCTTTGCTGTTAAGGGCTCGGTTATTCTATACAGGCATGGTTCGTTTGACCGTTTGACCCGGTACATTGTTTTCCCATCGAGACCCCACATAGTGAATCCTGGCTTCTCCGAGTAAGAGACCTTCTAGGGGGATGCCCCCCAGTATTCGAGGTTGATTGCAAAAGAATCCTTTAATACTTTTTGAGTTTTCCTTAGGTAGCATATAGATGTTGCCTCGTTAAAAACCTTGCCGGTAAAACCCTTCTTGGGATAAACCCAGTCGAAGGAAAAGAGTGCAACGCATGCTTTTGAAACCTAAGGCCTTCGAGTTGGGAAGCGCTTAGGGCATTTCGATCGGATACCTGCATTCAAGTTTGTATAAAATGTAACTGAAAAAGGTAGATGGTCATACCTTAGTGCTGACGGTGCTTCGGATCTCGATGTAATTCAATCATTTGTTATGGTACGGTCATTCATTTTATTCAGTCGGGCGTAGCCGAGAATGTAGCTTGTTATCGCTATTTTACTGTTTGCTTATCCTTTGGCTCTTTTGAAGGTGGAGGTACTGGTGTCGGCGCTACGTCGTGAACTGCGAACATTTCTCTTTTCGCATGTTGTCCCCCGTAGACGGTTTTTATCCCATTCTTTGTCGAGAACTTCATCATTTGATGAAGGGTTGATGGTACTGCTCTCATGCAGTGTATCCATGGCCTTCCGAGCAAGGCGTTGTACCACATGTCTCTTTCGATGACATGGAATTTAGCATTTTGGGTTGTGCCGGCCACATTGACTGGGAGGGTGATTTCCCCTTTTGTTCTTTTGCTCTCCATGTTGAATCCGTTGAGGACTCGAGAGGCGGGCACGATTTGGTCAAGCAGTCCGAGCTGCTCTACCACCCTCGACCTGATAATATTGGCTGAGCTACCTGGGTCCACAAGCACATGTTTAATTTGAAATGTATTTACAAGGAAAGAGATTACGAGTGCGTCGTTGTGAGATAGAGACAAGGTCTCGATGTCCTTGTCGCTGAATGTGAGAGCATCCTCGGGTATGTAACCCCGAGTTCGCTTTTCTCTGGTGATGGATATTTTTGTTCTTCGGATCATGGGTTCCTATGGGGCATCGATGCCTCCCAAGATCATGTGGATGATATGTGTGGCTCATTTTTTTCGTTCTTCTTGGTCACCTCTCTTTCTCGGAACTGGTTTTTGGCCCGGTCGCTGAGGAATTCTCGGAGGTGACCTTTGCTTAGTAGTCGGGCTACTTCTTCCCGGAGCTGATGGCAATCTTCAATTTTGTGGCCGTGCGTGTTGTGGAATTCACACACCAAGTTGTGATTTCTTTGTGAAGGGTCTGATTGTACAGGCCTTGGCCGCCTGGTGTCTTTGATTTTACAGATGGCAAATACGATGTTTAAAACAACGACGTTGAAGTTGTACTCCGACAGGCGGGGGGCATCCGTCGGCCCTGTGCACCTGTCGAATCAAGTTTTATTAACAAGTCCCCGAGGATTCTGGCCTCGGTCCGTCCTCCGGTCATTGCGGGTATGTTGCGCCTTGGGGCGTTTCTTTTATTTTTGATGTATGGTTGGTATCTTTCTTTATTCGGCTTTGACTCCTTTACTGGAAGCATGTTAGGATATACCGAGCCCGATGGGGCTCCCAGTTGGTCGTCTTCAACCCTGATCTTTGATTGGTATCAGTTGTGGACGTCCGACCAAGTCACGGCCGGGTATTCGACTAGGTTCTGCTTCAGCTGCTTCGAAGCTACCGAGCTTTGCTCGTTCAAACCTTGAGTAAAGGCCTGTACCGCCCAGTCATCGGAGACCGGTGGTAGTTTCATTCGTTCCATTTGAAAGCGAGATCGAACTCTTGCAGCATCTCGTTCTCCCTTTGCTTGATTTTGAAGACGTCGGATTTCCTGGTAGCTACTTTGATGGCACCAGCATGTGCCTTTATGAAAGAATCTGCTAGCATGGCAAACGAATCTATCGAGTTTGGGGTCAGGTTGTGATATCACATCATCGCCTCTCTTGAAAGCGTCTCTCCAAACTTTTTCAGTAGGACGGACTCGATCTCATCGTCCCTCAGGTCGTTGCCTTTCACCGTGCAAGTGTAAGCAGTGACGTGCTCGTTGGGGTCCGAGGTTCCGTTGTACTTCGGAAGATCGGGCATCCTGAACTTATTTGGAATGGGTTTTGGAGCAGCTTCCTGTGGGAATGGCTTTTGTACGAACTTCTTCGAGTCTATACCCTTCAGGATCAGGGGTGCGCCCGGAATTTGATCGACCCTAGAGTTGTAGGTCTCTACCTTCTTGTCGTTGGCTTCTATCTTCTTCTCGCCCGACTCGACCCTCCTTGTGAGGTCCTCAGCATTTTTACGATGGCGGTGTCGGCAGTCGGCCCATTACTGCTTAATCTTTTTGGTACCTGCATGACTCGGGGAGCCGTTTCCCGAGCTACTGTGCTGAGAGTCTTTTGGTGGCTTTGTAACTGAGCAATCGCCAGTTGTTGTGCTTGCAACATTTCGAAGATGACATGAAGGCTAACCCCTTGCTCTTCCTGAGCCGGGGTTTTTTGAGCCTCCTGTTGATCTTCTTGGTGTACGCTCCTATTGGTGTGGGAGCTTATTTCGACGTGTTGAGCGTTGTGCGAGACCACGTCCACGGGAATTGGTTCTGGTGCATTCTCAGGGTTTTGTGGTGGTCACCAACACCTGGGACGTCAACACCATTTTCTCCATGGTCTTCAAGATTGATGTTTTCATGTGGGTTTACTGAGTTAGACATTTTTACCTGAAATCAAACGTGGACAAGAAAAGTCTGAAAGATAACTTGCGTTATGTAGCAAACCAGCAAGCAAATAATCATTATTATTTTTAGCCCCATGGTGGGCGCCAAACTATTTACCGTGAAAATAGTAATTACAATTAGATTTGATTTTGTGGTTCTAAAAATACGTGATCTATTTTTATGCTAGTTGTTTAGACAATAGATGTTAAGTAAGGGATTAGAAAATGAGATAAGAGCTTGAAAACAAGGTGATAGCCAAACCAATAGGCTGATAAGGGGGGCCTCAAGCTTCCTTATTCGGGGCCTCGAGGTCGAGTCCTATACCCTGCCGTGGGCAGTCAATGGAGGGACTAACAGTTATAACATATTCTATGACGGCTGTTTATGGCCAATAACAAGCAATAAATGAAGAACAATAAATAGAACACAATCAATATAAGCAATAAATGGAAGTAATGAGATCAACAGAATGTGTTAGAAAGCAGAGAGAATGTTCTTGTATTGAATATTAAGTATCAGATCCCTTTACAAAATGACAAGGATCCCCCCCTTATATACCAGGGGGAATCCCAACACAGTACAAATGCATTAATTACCAAGATATGGGGCTAGTGCAGCCATTTAATGCCATGATACGGGTCAGAACTAGCCTACTAGACTTTGTCAGCTCTAGTCGTGCGCCTAGGGAACTTCCCACTTTTCTATCATAACTGTCGACTTGCACTATCTCGAGGTTGGACATCGATAGCCCCTCGGGTGTAAATCTCGACCGTAGTCTCGAGCCTTTGGAAAGCTTGCTTACGAAGCGTCGTAATGACCGAAAATTGGACCCTCCGATTTTACCGCATACAATAGGAACCAGCAAAATATTAATTTTCAAATCCAGCAAATAAGAAAAAGGAATAAGACCAACTAAATTGGAAAGAAAAATAAAGGAATGAAAGAACAGAGGCATAAGGGAGAAAATAAGTAGAAATAGGAAGCATTTCTATTGCATCATCATTAGGGAATGAGTACCTATTTATAGGCTTATAAATAGTTGTAAATATAGACAAGTGTCCATACACTTGTCCTTAATTTTCTTTTTTGCCACTCCAATGTTTCTTTCTATAAATAATGACACTTGGTTTAAGGCATGACACTTGAACTCATTTATTTTTGAAAATACTGCTACAATCCCCACATATTTTCATAATAAAAAATAAAGATAGAATAATAATACATGTTGGATTTGTATGGTCCAAATGTAATAGGTTTGGTATCTTCTGGACTATGAACCAACTTAGATCAATAAAATTTAACTCACAGAATTACTGGTGAAATATAATATTTCTATGAACCAATAATTCTTATTGTAAGTCAGATAATTTATCAATCACATCTTGACCCTCACAATTTTGTTGTTCAACACGGTTTTGCGCCACTAGGCCATGCACGTGCCTGGTAGTTCATGAGAGCTCTAGAGACTAGGCCAAAATCTCATAGAAACGGCCCCACTCCACTCTCATATAGGTGAATTCATCAAGTGTATACTGCTTTTAAATATACCATCCAATATGAATTTCATTAAGAGTTATAACTCAGCCTCTCAATTAGTAGTAGTCAAGCACTCTCTTTTAGTGCTTCAGTGTCAATATTGACTTGTTATTACCTATATGAACCTACTTCATGGGATCTCCAATTACATAGGTTGGGTTACTATCTCTATTGACAACATGTCGGCCTTAACCGTACTCTTTTGAGGTTTGAAGAATTAATTTTCTTCCTATTGGTTTAGTTAGAGGATTGGCCAAATTTATCTCTGACTTCACATAGTCAATGGAATTTATTCTATCTCTCGATAGCTTCTTTATGACATCATGTCTCAATTTCATGTGTCTACTTTTACAATTATAAGATTTATTCTTTGCAATAGTTATTGCTGCTTGACAATCAGAATGCATAGACACAGGAGTCAATACTTTCTTTATTAAAGGGATGTTAGCTAAGAAGTTTCTTAGCCACTCAGCCTCAGAACCAGCTAACTCTATGTCACGATCCTAAACCCGGACCGGGTCGTGATGGCGCCTCACGTGAAGACAAGGCCACACTCCCAATTCATCTCAAAGCAATTAAAATAGTAAATACTAAGTCATTAACAGAACAAAATCCCAAAATAAGGTAACAAAATAGTTTGCGGAATAAAATACAGCTCAACATCGGGGTGTCACCAGTCATGAGCATCTAAAATAATACTACAAGTCTGAAAGTCTACAACACTACTACATAACTGAAATAGAAGGAAATAAGATAGAGGGAGAATGCACTGGGCTGCGAATCGCCGGGCAGCTACCTAGTGAATCTCCGGAAATCTGCTGGACAACTCTCAACCCTCGCTAGCAGGACCTGTAACGCCCGAATTTGTACATAGGGGTGCAGGGAGTAAAGTGAGTACTCCAACTCGGTGAGTAATAACAATAAATAAAGACTGAGCGATATAAAATCATGTTAAACACAACAATAAGCTATAAGAGGCAGAACAAAATTAGTAACCACAATTAAACAGTGAAATCTCATAAAACACCTTTTAAGCAGTTAAACAAATAGAGGAAAAATAGCTAGAAAAGGTAAACACATAAGAACTGCCCCTCGGGCACAGTAACAACAGAATCAGCCCCTCGGGCAACATTACAGAATAATACCAGCCCCTCGGGCAATATCTCATATCACAATGGGTACCCGCGCTCACTGGGGGTATACAGACTCCGGGAGGGGCCCCTTACGGCCCAAGCGCAATATCAAGCCATCTCGTGGCATCATCAACAGGCTCTCGGCCTCATATCAATCACAAGCCACCTCCTGGCGTACAATCTCAGGCCCTCGGCCTCATTATCATAATCAGTATATCAGCGCAGTGGTGTGCAGCCCGACCCAAAAGTATCCTCACAACACAGGCCCTTGGCCTTACTCAGTCAGAATCTCATAAGCCCCTCGGGCAACAGTAAACATAATGCTCAGCTCAAAATATCTTTTGAAAATATCATTTGAGGTGTTTAAAACAGAATAATATGGCTGAGTTTTGAAAACAGTAAAATGTGGCATGACTGAGCGCAAGTATGAAGTCAAACAGTGAGGAAAATATCAGTAAAATCCCCTAAGGGACCAAACAGTTGGCACGAAGCCCAAATATGGCATTTAGCCCAAAACATGACACTATCAAACAATTAGCTATCAATTACGCAGTAAAACAACCATTCGGGATGGACTAAGTCACACTCCCCAACGGTGCACGACCCCACGCTCGTCATCTAGCGTGTGGGTCACTTCAACATAGCCTAACACAGTGTAATTTGAGGTTTCATACCCTCAGGACAACATTTAAAATCATTACTCACCTCAATCCGATCCAAACTCTAGCTCGCGATGCCTTTTCCCCTCGAATCGGCCTCCGGATACTCCAAATCTATCCAAAACCAGAACGTAACCATTAATACATACTAATGGGACGAAGCCCACTCGAAAACAATCAAAAAACAACGCAAATCCCGAAATTACCAAAACCCGACCTCCCGGGCAAATGTTTCGGAATTCGATAAATTTTACATCATTGGATTCCTTATCTCCCCACGAGTTCATACATATCAAAAGTCCCAAAATCCGACCACAAATGGCCCCTCAAAACCTCAAGTCTAGGTCTCCAATGCTAAGCCCTAGTTTCCCCAATTCTAACCCTTAAACTCCATTAATTTCAGCCCTAATCCATGAATTAATACAATAGGAACGAGTTTTTAGGTTCAAATCCTTACCTCAATGAGTTCCCCTTGAAATCCTTCTTCAAATCGCCTCAAAAGCTCCAAGAACCGACTAAAAATGGTGGAATAGTTCTGAAAATCGCGAAGGAAATAACTTATATGTTCTGGTCCAGGGATTTCGCATCTGCGACCAAATTCCCGCTTTTGCGGTACCGCATTTGCGGTCCTTGAACCGCTTCTGCGGTTTTCACTTAAGTCACCAATGTCCGCATCTGCGATGCTTACTCCACACATGCACCATCGCAGATGCGGTCACCCAACCGCTTCTGCGGGCACAGCCTTCCTAGCCCTTTTTCGCTTCTGTGTCCTTCTTCTTAGCATCTGCGGCATCGCACCTGCGGTCCCCAATCCGCAGGTGCGGAAACAACAGAAGCAGAAAAATCTGCAGCTTCACCAAAAACTCCAACTCTCCGTCAACCATCCGAAATCACCCCGAGGCCCCCGGGACCTCAACCAAATGCACCAACAAGACTTATACTACCATTCAAACTTATACCAACCCTCAAAACACCTCAAACAACATCAAAACCACCAAAACACATCGAATTCAAGCCTAAGGTTCTAAAATTTTCCGAATTCCGCTTTTGATCAAAAGGTATACCAAACCACGCCCGAATGACCTGACATTTTGTACACACATCCCAAATGACATCACGGAGCTACTGCAACTTCCGGAATTCCATCCCGACCCCTATATCAAAATCTCACCTATCAACCGGAAAGCGCCAAAAACTCAATTTCACCAATGAAAGCCTAAATATACTCCAGACCTCCAAAACACATTCCGTTCACGCTCCTAAGTCCCAAATTATCTCCCGAAGCTATCCGAACCATCGGAACTCACATCCGAGCCCTCTAACACATAAGTCAATATCCGGTTGACTTTTCCAACTTAAGCTTCTTAAAAGAGACTAAGTGTATCAAACTTTCTCAAAACCTTTCCGAACCCGAGCCAACCAACCCGATCACCTATAGAACGGATGAACAAAGCAAATAGAAGCAGAAATGGGGGAAACGGAGAGGTAACTCATGAAACGACTGGCCGGGTCGTTACACTCTAGAGCTACAAACTCTAATTCCATAGTCAATCTAGCAATGATCGTCTTTTAGATGATTTCCACGATATTGCACTACCACCAATGGTGAATACATAACCACTAGTATATTTTGTCTAATCTGAATTAGAGATCTAGTTTGCATCATTGTACGCTTCTAAAAGGAAATCCACTATATAGGATACCATAATTCATGGTTCCTCTCAAATATTTCATTAGTCTAGCTAATGCAGACCAATGCTTGTTGTTGGGATTATGAGTATATCTTCTCAGTCTACACAGCATAGGCTATATCAGGCCTTGTAAAATTCATTAAATGCATCAGACTCCCAATAATCTGAGCATATTTAGACTGAGCAACTGGGTCACCATTATTCTTTTTCAACTAAGAGTTAGCATCAAAAGGAGTGCTCACTGGTGTGACATTAAAATATTCAAACTTCTTAAGAAGTCTCTCAACATAATGTTCTTGTGACAATATATGCCATCTTCACTCCTTATAACTTTAACTCCCAATATCATATTTACTTCACCCAGATCTTTCATATCTAAATTAGCAAGCAGAAATAATTTAGTACTTTGCACAATATTTAAACTTGTACCAAATATAAGCATGTCATCAACATACAGATATATTATCACATAATCATTGTTTACCACTTTAGTATAAACACATTTATCCACCTCCACTGAAGAAAAATTGTCTCTCAGTAAGACTTGTTCAAATTTCTCATACCACTGCTTAGGAGCTTGTTTAAGGTCATAAAGAGATTTAATTAGTTTACAAACTTTATTTTCTTGTCTAGGAATGACACAGCCTTCAGGTTGAACCATATAATTTTCTTTTTCTAAATCACCATTTAAAGAGGCTATTTTGATATCCATTTGATGGATAAAAAGATTACGGATTGAAGCTAAGGCAATTTAAGCTCTAATAGAAGAAATTCTAGTCACTGGTGCAAATATATCAAAATAATCTATATTTTAATTTTGAAAAAATTCTTTTGCTACTAATGGAGCTTTATATTTATCTAAAGATCCATCAGGATTAAATTTCTTTTTGAAAATCCATTTACAACCAATAGCCTTTGAACCAGGAGGTAAATCTGTTACAATCCATGTTTTATTTTTCAAAATAGAATCAATTTCAACTTTTATTGTCTCTTTCCAATAATTAGCTTCTGAAGAAGTTATAGCTTCAAAATAATTTAATGATTCATAATAGACAAGAAAAGTTTGAAAATCATTTTTATAAGAAAAATATTTTTTTAAGCCTTTTGCTCCTTCTCAATTTCTCATTAGAGCTAATCTCATTATTTGTTTCAACATGTGTATGAGAAATTTTATCACACAATGGAAAAACATGTTCAAAGAACTCTTCATTTTTTGTCTCAATTATAATATTACAATAAAGCACATCACTTTTTAAAACAAGAAATCTATATGCAGCACTATGTTCAGCATATCCGATAAGCATGCAATCAGCAGTTTTAGAACCTTTTTTTTAGGTTTAGGCAAAAGAACTTTAACAAGGCAACCCACACTTTTATATATTTTAAGTTAGGTTTATAACTCTTCCACAATTCATACGAATTTTTGCCAGTTCTTCTATGTGGCATTCTATTTTGTAAGTGACAAGTAGATAATATAGCTTCACCCCACAAATTATTAGGAGCATTAGAACTAACTAACATGGAGTTCACCATCTCTTTCAATATTCTATTTTTCCTTTCAGCTACTCCATTTGACTCAGGTGAATAAGGCGGAGTTACTTCATGAATTATTCCATTTTTTTCACAAAGTTCATTCAAAGATAAATATTCTCCACCTCTATCAGATCTAATTCTCTTGATTTTTCCACGAAGTTGATTTTCAACCTCAGTTTTATAAGAAATAAAAGCATTAAAAGCATCATCTTTATTTCTAAGCAAATATCTAGAAAAGCATCATCATCTTTAGTATATCTAGAAAAATCATCAATAAAAGTCACATAATATCTTTTACTACCTCTAGTCATAGTCTGCTTTAAATTGCCTAAATAAGTGTGAATCAAGGATAATAATTCAGTTTCTCTATTTACAAAAAAATAAGTCTTTCTAGTACTTTTAACTTTAGCTGTAACGATCCGGCCGGTCGTTTCATGAGTTAGCGCTCCGTTTTTCCCATTTCTACTTTATTCTGCTTTGTTTATCCATATTATGTGGTATCGGCTTAGTCGGTTCGAATCCGGAATGGTTTTGGTAAGATTTGAGAGATTTAGTCTCTTTTGAATAAGCTTAAGTTGAAAAAGTCAACCGGATGTTGACTTATATGAAATAGGGCTCGGATGTGAATTCCGATGATTCGAATACCTTCAGGAGGTGATTTGGGACTTAGGAGCGTGATCGGAATGTGTTTTGGAGGTCCGGAGTATATTTAGGCTAGAATTGACGAAATTTGAAATTTTGGCGTTTTCCGGTTGATGGGTGAGATTTTGGTATAGGGGTCGGAATGGGATTCCGGAAGTTGCAGTAGGTCCATTGTGTTATTTGGGATGTGTGTGCAAAATTTCAGGTTATTCGGACGTGGTTTGATAGACAATTTGATCAAAAGCGTAATTCGGAAGATTTTTGGAACCTTAGGCTTGAATCTGATGTGATTTGGTTGATTCGATGTTGTTTGAGGTATTTTGAAGATTGGCATAAGTGTGGATAGTGGTATATGACCTGTTTGTGCTTTTGGTTGAGGTCCCGGGGGCCTCAAGGTGATTTCGGATGATTGACGGAAGATTTTGAGTTGGAATATGCAGCTGAAGTGCTAAGTTCCTGTCATAACCGCACCTGCGGCTTGGGGACCACATGTGCGGGCTCGCAGAAGCGCCTAGTGGGTCGCAGATGCGGAAATGGCCATGGGGAGCTGGAACCGCAGAAGCGGCTACTCGAGCGCACCTGCGATAGCGAAGGTGCGGGATTCTGACCGCAGGTGCGGCCTTTGAGCGTTTAAGTGATTTGCGCAGAAGCGCACCTGCGACCGCAGGTGTGGGTCTGCAGGTGCGTGATTTGTACCACAGAAGCGGTTTAGCTGGGGCAGAACATATAAATTATGGACTTCGCGATTTTCAGCCTTTTCTTCACCATTTTGTGCGATTTTAGAGCTTTTTGAAGAGAATTAAAGAGGGAATCAAGGAGGAACACTTAGAGGTAAGATTTATGGGCTTAACACTCAATCCTAATGTGATTTCTACCTGATTAATCATGGAAATTGTGGAAAATAAGCCTGAAAATTTGAAGTTAGGGCTTGGGAATTGGAAACCTAAATCTAGGGATTTGAGGGGTCATTTGTGATCGGATTTTGAAGTATTTGATATGGATGAACTCATGGGAAGATAAGGATTCCATTGATGTTAATTTTGTCGGATTCCGAGACGTGGGCCCGGGGGTCGGGTTTGGTTAATTTCGGGATTCATGTCGTAATTTGATTATTTTTGCATGGACTTCGTTCCCTTAGCATATTTTGACATCGTGATTCTGATATTTGTTATATTCGACGCGAGTTGAGGCCAAGACGAGAGGCAAAGGCATCGCGGGCTAGAGTTTGGACCGGATAGAGGTAAGTAATGATTGTAAATGTTGTCCTGAGGGTATGAAACCCCAGAATTCACATCGTTGTGCTATTTTGAGGTGACGCACACGCTGGATGACGAGCGTGGGGTCGTGCACCGTTGGGGATTGTGACTTAGTCCGTCCCATGTGACTGTTTAATTGCGTATTTGATTGAAAACTATTTGCTATCATCATATTTTGGGTTGAATGCCATATTTGGGCCTCGTGCCAGGATTTTTACTACTATTCCTCACTGTTTTGACTTAGTATTTGTATTCAGTCATGCCATATCCTAATGTTTTCATAACTCAGCCATCTTTACTTGTTTTTTTTATATATTTTAAATGATATTTTGGGTTGAGCATCATATTTTACTGTTGCCCGTGTAATTGTGAGATTCTGACTAAGTAAGGCCGAGGGCCTGTGTTGTGAGGATACTATGGGATCGGGCTGCACGCCGCAGCATGTGGTACTGATTGTGATATATGATAGGCCGAGGGCCAGATTTATTATGCTACGAGGTGGCTTGTGATTGATATAGGGCTGAGAGCTTGTTGATTATGCCACGAGATGGTTTGATATTGCGCTTGGGCCGTAAGGGGCCCCTCCCGGAGTCTGTACACCCCCAGTGAGCGGGGGTACCCAGATTGTGATGTGATATAGCCCGAGGGGCTGATGTTGTTCCATGATTATTGCCCGAGAGGCTGGTACGAGTGATTGTGAGATAGCCCGAGGGGCTGGTTCTGTTGGTATTTTTGCCCGAGGGGCTGATTTGGGTTTCTATCTTTTCTACTTGTTTTCATTTACTCATTTGAACTGTTGAAAGATGTTTTAAAGAGATTTTTCTAAGAAGTTCTATGAGCTTTTACTGTTATACTGTATTGTACGGGTTTTACACTACCTCGTTGTAGCATTTTGTTGTGTATTTACGTGTTTTCTTATCGCTCAGCTGCTTTTACTTTTATTACTTACTGAGTTGGCGTACTCACATTACTCCCTGCACCTCCGTGTGCAGATTCAGGAGTCTCAGGTCACGCTAGTGAGGGCTGATTTGCTTCCAGCAGGCTGTTTGAAGTTGACAAGGTAGCTGCTCGGCGTTTGCAGCCCAGTGCTTCTCCTTCCTACTTTTATTTCGTTTGTCCTAGTTTCTTAATAGACTATGTTGCCTTTTCATACCCTTAGACGGATTTTAGATGCTCATGACTGGTGACACCCCGATGTCGGGCTGTGTTTTGTTTCCGCATTTTCTTTTAGTTCGTTCTGTTTTGGGATTTATCACTTATTAATGACTGCTTATGAATTATTATAACTGTTAATTAGTTGTGGGGGTTTGTGTCAGCTGGCCTTGTTTCACGAAAGGCGCCATCATGACCGGCTCCGGTTTGGGGTCGTGACATCAGCACATATTTCACACTTGTTAATATTATTTGCGTCTAAACCAGATATTAATCCTAGCGACTGCATTTTTTTTATATATGCGACATTAACATGTACTAGTCTAACATGCCACAAGGAATTTGACTCAACCATATAAGCAGAAGAAGATGCACTTTTATTGCTAATATCAAAAATATTAAGTATAAATAAATCGTTGTTATAATATCCATTGCCCATAAAAATATTAGTTTTGGTCAATACAACTTCATCATTCTCGAAAGAAACTTTCACTCCAACTTTTCCTGATAATCCCACGGAAACCAAATTGGTTTAGATATTAGGAACATGCAATACATCACTAAATGCTAGAGTTTTACCAGATGTGAGTTTGAGAAGAATTTTTCCTTTTCCAAAAACGCGAGTTGTTCTTGAGTCACCAAGATAAATAGCTTTTTCTCTTCCTCAATTTGGGTGTAATTTTTGTGAGTAGCTCCAGAGTCTATCACCCAATTTCTCACATTGGCCACATTATTTATTTGGGAAATGACCGCAATAATTATATTATCCGTTTTAGTCAAATTTAATTCTGACTTAGAGATTATCATTTATCCCAAACTCTTCTCTTGCATTGAGGTGTATGTCTCGTGAAGGTTTTAATATAACATTGGACATAACCATATCTATTTACATAATTGTATTTTGACATTAGTGTCTGCCAAAATTGTGGATGCAATAACGTATTTGCAACACCATGGATATCTGGCAGGACAACTGGAACAGTAGCTGCGGGGACAACACCAAAATTGGTAGCATCATCAAAAATTCCCGTAGTGGTATTACTTGCCCTAGTTTCTTATGGAAATGACACGGGAAAATAATTACAATGCTGCTATAATATTATTTGTGAGCGACATACGCGAATTGGCTTGAGTCGTGTTGGGCACTGTCCTAAGAAACTATTTCAGCAATGTGAAATATTTTTCCAGGATTAAACAAGCCTACCTCTATTTAAGAGGATACAGGAATCAACAATATATTAATTTTCAAATCTAGCAAATTACAAAAAGGAATAAGACCAACTAAGTTGGAAAGAAAAATAAAGGAAAGAAAGAATAGAGGTGTAACGGAGATAAGAAGTAGAAATAGGAAGCATTTCTATTACATCATCATTTGAGAATGAGTGTCTATTTGTAGGCTTATGAATACTACAATGTTTCTTTCCATGCATAGTGACACTTGGTTTAAAGCATGACAGTTGGACTCATTTATTTTGAAAATAATATCACATGACTTGTGGTAATTCATTTGGTGGTGAGTTCAACCATTCTTTCGCGTTAAAAAGATATATAATTTATTGTTCTTATTCCACAATTTATCTAACATTGGTATCAGAGCCTAGGTTACTTGTTCCTAAGTTTAAATTGCCGCCATAGAAAAGTATTGTTGTATTGTTGTGGGTACTGACATAGTTTGTCGCTATTAGAGGCATGAAACCAAATCTGTTATTGAATCCCAATAGTATAATAAGAAGATAGATTATTCACATATTCTAGTTTCTAAAACGTTAACAGCAATTTAAATCTTTTCCAAAGTATATAAAAGTTTGAAGTTATGGCTCTGTAGTTTCTGTGTGAAATTTGGTACCGACAAAATTCTTTTGTGCAACTAATGACTAACAGTGTGCAACCACTAATCTTTGCACAAGTCTTAATCATTTTTGTATAGGGTCAAATTTGACCCTCAGTATCTCTACGCCAGTAGGTACGCCCAATGAGTGTACGCCGACTAAACGTAGCGGGTACGACTCGGCCGTGAGGACCAAAGCGACGTCGTTTAGAACTCAGCGTCTACACTAGGGAGACGTTACCTATCTCTGTAACTTTTTGATTCGTTCGAGGAAGGTCTCCTATTATATAAAGGGGACCTCCACATTGTAAAGGAGGCAGCTGATCTAATACAACTCTCTCCTTTTCTGTCTTTCTCTCTCTATATCTCTACTTCTGACGAAAATATCTTATGAACATACATTATCATCTTTGCAACACTAGATCTACAACAATATTATCATCTTTGCATCTCTAGGTTTATTATATTTGATTACGATTTACCCCTTCTCTATTTTTTGATTGTTTTATCGCTTACAAAGTACATCGTTAACTTTTGAGCCAAACAATTTGGCGCCGTCTGTGGGGAATTCGAGAATCAAAACCATAGTATCCACCTAGAGATCAACCAACCACCACTCTCTACACCACTCAAAAACAGGAAATGGCCGAAAACAACACAAGATCGAAAGCCATATTGGGTGTCACTACCAATCTCCTAGGCCCTCCCAACGAGGCCTGTGACGATGGCATCCTGAATGAAACCCCAAGCATCACACCAGGTGCGGAGATCTCACCTTCCCCATCCGAAGGTCTGACGATCTTACACAAAGGAGCTTCCACATCTACAGCCACGGAAGCACCCTCAGCGGTCAAAGAGCTACTGGAAAGATGGCTAACAAGCGCTCTAAGTGGCTTGGTTGAAAGGCCACCGCAAAATAACGCCGGATGTACACCAACGGTAGGTACCATTGCGGCAGTGGGTGAACCAGAAATTACACTGGTAAATAACAGACCCATCGAGACACAAACTAACGATGGCACGCTAACAGCCATCTTAAAGAAGATGGAAGAAATAGAAAATGAAAATGAGGCGCTCCGCGGTCAGATGAAGGAACATCAGGAGAGGGTCGACAAGATCCCCGGTGCTCCCAAGTTGCTACCAAAACGCGACGTAGGAAGGTTCGTCGAACAACCATACACCGAAGAAGCTGCTCCTCACTCCACCCCAAAAACCTTCAAAATGCCACCATACTTGAGGGTATATGACGGAACCACCGATCCCGAGGATCATCTGATCCACTACGTCACTGCTGTGAAAGGCAACGACCTATCAAAAGAACAGGTACCATCGGTACTACTGAAGAAGTTTGGCGAGACGTTGACAGGAGGGGCCTTAACATGGTACTCTCAGCTACCGGCTAAAGTAATATCAACGTTCGAGGAAATGGCAGATAAATTCGTTACAGCCCATGCAGGCGCGAAGAAAGCAGAAGCCAGGGTCAACGACATCTTCGCCATCAGGCAAAACGCAGGAGAGGGACTCAGGGACTTCCTGGCAAGGTTTAACAGGGTAAGGATGAGCCTACCAAACGTATCGGAAGGTATGGCAGTCGCCGCTTTCCAGAACGGGCTAAGCAGAAATGGTTCGAGGGCAACCAAGAAACTACTGAGTCGCCTCATGAAATATCCCCCTACCACATGGGAAGAAATCCACAACGCTTACTGCGCCGAGGTACGAGCTGACGAGGATGATCTAAATGGGCCGACCCAACGGTTAACAGCGATACACTCGGAAACAAGGAGAGATCGACGGAACGAAGGACGACGAGAACAACTCCCTCGTTCCAACAGAGATCGACACCAGCCGTACACCAGATCCTCCCATCCACCACCAAGGCATACAGACGCACTACAGCGACACGTCGCCCCACTGCGAAACGAAAGAGGTACGCCCCCTTTATTAACCGCCCATAACTTTTGTGTGTCTCCTTCAGAGATAGTGTACGCACTGGAGAAGCTAGGCACCAAGGTGCACTGGACGCAAAAGATAAAATCAGACCCTGCCACAAGGAAATCAAACGCCCTGTGTGAGTTCCATCAGGAACGAGGACACAAAATCGAAGACTGCATCGGCCTACGACAAGAAGTGGTCAGGATGCTGAACCAGGGATACCTAAGGGAGCTACTCAGTGACAAAGGAAAAATAAACTTTGCACGCGGACGGGAACAGTCCCACAGACCGCCAAAGCCGCCTTCCCCAGCGCGCACGATAAACATGATCGTCGGAGGCGGCGACGAGGCAGCGATCAATCACGTCAAACTCGCCACCACACACAGACTAAAGCGGACCATCGCCCATGAACGGTATGAGGACTTCGAAGATAGTATCACCTTCGATAAGTCTGATNACGCTCCAAAACAACTGGAACGTTACTCACCTCAAGTATTTCCACTTTTGAAAGGCGTCTCCCGAGTCGTACTCTTTTTCCCTTACCCTTGTTTTGTCCCAATTGGGTTTTCTCGGGGAGGTTTTTAACGAGGCGACAGAGGGGACACCTGGAGATATTTGAGAAACAAGTTTATCATATCAACCTCTCCCTACGACCTCCAGGCCGACATGATAAAGGGACTGGACTAGCTTGATCTCCAATGTATGAAAGGCTACGGCCATCTCCAATGTATGAAAGGCTACGGCCATTTACACCTCCAATATATGAAAGGATACGGCCATTTAAATCTCCAATGTATGAAAGGCTACGGCCATTTACACCTCCAATGTATGAAAGGCTATGGCCATTTACGTCTCCAATGTATGAAAGGCTACGGCCATTTACGTCTCCAATGAATGAAAAGCTAAGGCCATCAATTATATTATGGCTAAGGCCATCGCCGCCAATAGTCGACATAAATTCGACTAAGGTGAGTAAACGACCCGACGACAGTCGAAGTCGCCTGCATGGCTAAGGCCATCAATTATATTATGGCTAAGGCCATCGCCGCCAACAGTCGACGTAAATTCGACTAAGGTGAGTAAACGACCCGACGACAGTCGAAGTCGCCCACATGGCTAAGGCCATCAATTATATTATGGCTAAGGCCATCGCCGCCAACAGTCGACGTAAATTCGACTAAGGTGAGTAAACGACCCGACGACAGTCGAAGTCGCCCGCATGGCTAAGGCCATCAATTACGTTATGGCTAAGGCCATCGCCGCCAACAGTCGACGTAGATTCGACTAAGGTGAGTAAACGACACGACAGTCGAAGTCCCCCACATGGCTAAGGCCATCAATTATATTATGGCCAAGGCCATCGCTGCCAACAGTCGACGTAAATTCGACTAAGGTGAGTAAACGACCCGACGACAGTCGAAGTCGCCCGCATGGCTAAGGCCATCAATTACGTTATGGCTAAGGCCATCGCCGCTAACAGTCGACCTAGATCCGAATAAGGTGAGTAAACGACTCGACGATAGACGAAGTTACGCACACGGCTAAAACCATCAACAAAGCTAAGGCCGAAAATAAAAGATACAGAAAAAAAAACAGCAAAAGTGTAACTTCCATTATCATCCAAAAATGCATGTACAAAAAAGGACCCATTTACATTTCCAAGTACAGCAAAACAATATAAATACAAGCCCTAAGGGGCCTCGCCATCCCGATCAACGCCTTCCGACGGATCGCCATCTCGTCCGCCGCCGTCCTCTGCCTGATAGGCCGCAGAGATCTAAGAGCCCGATTCTAGTCGGTTGACATCTTCGGAGTTGTAGCCCGCCCCGTCTGGGGAATCGGAACTATACCCACAAACTTCACGAGCGACACGGACTATGCGCCGTTGCTCTTGAACCTCTGCCTGGGTAGCTCGACCCGCAGCTAAGAACTCCTCAAAGACGACCAATCTGGCCTCGGCGTATACCCACATATCATGCGCCTCACGATGCGCATCCCCATCAGGCCTTGACGCAGCAGTCCGCTTGAGGACTTCAATCTCAGCCGCCTTGGCACCAAGTTCGGAGGTCAGAGCGGCAACCTTAACCCGCAAATCAGCAGCTTCCGCCGCTACCCCCAGCCCACCTCCAACTCTTCTTCTTTAGACTGGAGAAGAGTCTCCAGCTCAATATTCCGGGCCAGGGCGGCCATCAGCTGCTCATCAATCTGCTCTAACTCGGCCACCCTCCTTCTCAGCTGGGCCTCCGACTCCTCCAAACCCTCGCAAAAAACCCGAAATTCCGGGTCTTGCTTGAGTAGGTCCGCCAGCGCTTGATGCTTGACTCGGCACCGCCGATACTTCTTCACCACCTTGTTGAAGGTGGCCGCCTTCCTTTGCGCTCGCCGCCCCCTCTCTATCTCCAGAATGAGAGTCTAAAAAAGACAAAAATGGAAGAGCAAGTCAGCATGTATCAAAATTTATTTTACGATACATGAAGAGAATCGAAAAGTACCTGTAAGGCCGCACCGGCAACCCTCCGGGATAGTTCCCCGTCGCTAACCCCTTGTAACGTTTCACGCTCAGCGGCCGCACAAAGTAGGGTCATATCCGCTGCGGCCTGCTCGCTGTGTTGCAACAGGTTATACCCCCCCGGGATCAGAATTCGACGGTTGGATCTACCTACCGTCATCCCAACACGGGCCGGACCCCGCGTTGACGCTTCTGCATCTGCCTGGGGGACCTCAGGGCCCATCCTCTCGGCACCACCATCCGCCTCTCCGACGGCAGCCGACAAGCCGACTTTCGGAATGTGTGTTGGCCTGGCGTCAGGAACAGCCCCCCTTTGGAGAGCCAACCTCCCAGAACGGATGGCATCCGCCATAAGAACAGGCCGTGACTCCCGACGAGCCTCACTCGCCCCCTCATCTACCGTGGCTACCCCCTTGCCGGTTATCAACCGACGTCTCTTTCTTTCCAGCGTCTCCCCACTGTTGGAGGACCCCTCCACAGCCCGAGGGGACGGCATCGAAGGAGTTGCTCCCCTCGCGGACGTCGCCACAGGCAGCGGTTGAGGAACCTCCGTGGCGTCATCACTGGGCGAACCGCAGGGTATGAACCCACCTTCAGAATCGGCCTCCGCCCCAGGTAAGGTGACGACTCTCTTTTTCTTCTTCTTAGAGGCGCTCCGACCTGCCAAAAATGAACAAGTCAGGTAACGAATACGTAAGGAATCCCCAAACAGTAGCCAAAAAAAAAAATTTTACCTGACGGGCCGTACTGTCGGAGAAAGGCAGCCCAGGTGCGGCACTCCTCCGCATAGGGTATTATTCTTCCCACCCACGGTTTAATGTCATCAACGAGCTGGGGTGGAGAGGCCCTCGCTGCGAATAAAAAAGAGGAAAGAAAAACAAAGGTCACAATGGCCGTATAGTCAAAAGCGCAAGCGGCACTAAAATTTACAAATAGAAACACTCACGTTCGGGATTCCATTTTTCCGAGAAACCCTCGGGATTCGACACCAGGTGCTCCGTCCTGATGTAGAAATATTTACGCCAAAAACGGCGGTTGGGCTTGTCATCGGCTTGAACAACCAAGCCCTTTGCGCCACGACCTTTCAACTGCAGCATGGTACCCCTCAGGTAGCCAGCGCTGAACAACTGCAAGAGGTGATGGACTGAGACGCTGCACCCAGCCCTGTCTGCATAGGTGGTCATGATACGGCACACCTTCAAAGTATAAGGAGTGAGCTGGGCCGGGCACACATTGTAAAAACGGCAAAGCTCCTCCACCAGAGTATAGACTGGAAGGCCGTAACCGATCAAGAACGGGTACTCGTAGAAGGCACAATATCCAGGCTGGTGCACATTGGCATAATCCGTTCCGGCCGGAACCATGTCCACATGGTCCGGAATACGGTGCGTCTCTCGCAACTCGTCTAAATGGGATTGAAGCAAAACGCTGTGCTCCCAGGGAAGATCAGGGCTTTTAGTCGGAAAATCCCTGCGAACGTGCATCTCCTTCGGAAGGACGTTGTCTACGCTGAGAGGAACAAGGGCCTTCTCCGCCTTTTCCCCTTCACCACCAGAAGATGGCGGAACCCTATACGGGACATTATCCTTGGCCTTTTTATTATTTTTTTCGCGTTTTGCCATGATAATACTACTTGAGAAACGAAGCACTGACAAAAGGAAGTGTGATTTCAACAGATGTGGGAAAGTCCTTCACGAAATAACAGTTACAGGAAAGAAAGGCAAAGGGATGTATCAGAAAACACTTTTCAGAGGCTTGAAAGTGGGATCAGATCAAACCCTTCTCATACTTATAAGGATAAATTGCACAGAAATCGAAGAGTCATGATTCAAAACGTGCGCCGGAAACCAAAACGTCACTTCATCCTCTGAACCGCCTCGGGGGCAAACATAATGATGATGCATACAGGCGATGACATCATTCCAAAAAGGAAGCCACGCGTCAATGGCTCGATAGTGTCAAATGTTTCACCTCATTCATATTGCCGCCCCCGGTCGAGGTCAAATTCTCCCAAGACGAGGTTCGCATTTCCGCCCGCCGAAGACGCCCACCAAACACGTCTCCAACGAGCGGAGGGACTAACTGTATAGGGTCAAATTTGACCCTCAGTATCTCTACGCCAGTAGGTACGCCCAATGAGTGTACGCCGACTAAACGTAGCGGGTACGACTCGGCCGTGAGGACCAAAGCGACGTCGTTTAGAACTCAGCGTCTACATTAGGGAGACGTTACCTATCTCTGTAACTTTTTGATTCGTTCGAGGAAGGTCTCCTATTATATAAAGGGGGACCTCCACATTGTAAAGGAGGCAGCTGATCTAATACAACTCTCTCCTTTTCTGTCTTTCTCTCTCTATATCTCTACTTCTGACGAAAATATCTTATGAACATACATTATCATCTTTGCAACACTAGATCTACAACAATATTATCATCTTTGCATCTCTAGGTTTATTATATTTGATTACGATTTACCCCTTCTCTATTTTTTGATTGTTTTATCGCTTACAAAGTACATCGTTAACTTTTGAGCCAAACAATTTTTTTATTGATACTTGAGTGGTCCTAAAATGGTAAAATAAATAAGAATATGACTCTTAAACTTAATTGCTCCTCTACGAGTATTGTGACATATGTTGTCACACAAAGTGGTCATGAAAACCCATTCTAATTTTTCTCTTATTCCCGTTTTAGAAATTGTTGGACGAAAATGAGCTCGAGTACTCCAACTGAGAGTGACACTGAAAGGAGAACTAGGGGATAAGATAGAAAACTGTGTCATCACATGACCTATTTTAGTAATGATTCAATTTAAAATTCTAAAGTCGTTAGGGTGATCTTCCAAGTTCAGTAAAAAATATCTTTAGGGATGATAGAGCTCGGTGTAGAAAAGGGAGAAGAAAACATGAGGAATTTATAAAGTTAAGAAAGAACTGTTCTGCTGATATACCAAACTATTTCCTACTTGGGATGAAACTAGCAAAACTGAAGAATTATATATGGGTTGATACATGAAGAGTCTATACTGTTGGATTCTCTCATGGACCATTGGGGCAATGTATCAACCGATATTTATCATAATTATGGTCCAAATGAGAATATTTTGATATACACTCAGTTACTTGAAGTTGAGTGAGGAAAAAAAAGGACATAGAAGCTAAAATTGAAAAATCTAAGCTTCTAAAGACATGTCACTTTCTCCTATGGACAAGCTAGCTAAGACTTTGGTTGAGAGTCCTGTTAGAGGATAAGACTTAAAGAATATATGTGATTCTAGTCACGAATATAATATGATACACACTAAAATTTCTATCACTTTTGATTAAGCGTTTGAACTGTAGATAATGATTGAAAACTATGTGACCATCGGTTCTACACCAAATGTGAAGTCATTATGAAAACTTATTTTTTAGCGTGTATATCACATACATTGTTAATGGGTGATACTTGCATAATCTCTTACAAGTATAACAGATTAAGACTTCAAAAAGTATAATTGTTGATATTAATAAGGGTGATAAATTAAATGGTGACGATATAATACATGAAGTTGTAAGATATGGTATGTATTGAAAGAGCAAGATACTCTTTAAGGTATAAACCATGCGATGTGTCACCTAGAGGAGGATAGCACTGCCTGACATAGAAAAGATCGCAATGTTTACAATAATTAGGAAGAAAAAAAAAAGATTCACTACCCACAGAGCTATTCTAAGTTATGAGGTTGATGATCTCATCCATGAATATAAATAATATCCTATTGCTCATGCTACATGTGCACACTTACGAGAGACATATGGCAGTACAGCTGTGACTACTTCAGATAGTTGATAATTAAATTTGACATATAAGCAACTAAATAAGCATGGTGTCAAGCAGCATCATGTGTTGATGTCTGAAATGATTGCTTATAACAAGTTCTATCCCTAAGGCTGCCAGTACTTATTCTACTTAGATTGAGGGAATTTACATCTCGAAGGAGATTTCATACGGGAATTTGTTGTTTTAACTCTGTGAAGCAGAAACTGACATCTCTTTTTGTATTAATTAATTATGCAGTCATCCTGCTAAGGCTGATAAGTTCACTCTCAAGAATAACATTTTGGCTACTGCTTCCATCCTTGATTATGTCGCGGCTTGGAGTTTCTCTTAAGGTCAAGGAATATACAATCCGATCACTTTTCTGTTTGTAAATTTTGTACCGAGAAGTATGTGCTCGGCTGAGAATGATACATATATAGGCTTTTTATCTAAAACCATGTATCTTGATGTTAGGTTTGTTCTTATGGATTTTTTATTTCAGTCTTTTGTTTCTTTAAAAAATTCATGTCTTGCCACATTTAAGCTGGTTTGTACAGAAACATTTAGGCAGTGTGCTTTATGCATTGGCCAGTTTGTGAATGTGAATTAGCCATTTGAGTATCTTGTGCCTAACCATAATCTTTGTGTTCCGTGTTTTCCTTCTCACTAGCTAATGCTATTTGTGGAGAGTAAGAAATATGTGGTTCTCAGAACAACAGACTTTTGGTCTTTGGTGGAGTGAAAAAGTTGAAGATTTCGGATTTGATACCAATGATTGTACGACATTGATCTCCTTGTGGATTATTATACTATATGTTTCTTTTAATCTTAGTATATAGCATTATTGAATGGACTTTTCATTGGAAATATCCCTCAATCCCGAATTAGATATAGTTGACTATACGAATGTTCCGTATTCATTTCATGTGCTATTAATTAGGTCCAGCTTGATTCCAATATTCTAAAAATTAAGGAATTTCAAAATCTCACATTTTTTCTTACTATCTCTAACCAAACAAAAAATCCTTCTATCGAATATAGGACCTAATGTAAATTTACCAACAACGATGAATCTTAAACCCGTCATAATTTCTATGAATACTTCGCTCTCATTGTGTTTTATTCTTCACTAAGTCGGCATGGACGCTAAGACATTCATGACAATTTCCTCCATGTGATATTCATCTTCTTTATGAACTTTGATTGTCACGGTGTTATGCCTACAGAAGTAGTATATTTGGTGGTATAGACATAACCAAATCATCGTACATGATCTTCTTTCATTTTTTTCTCCTCTATATGTGTTATTTGCATCTTTTGTTAGATGTGATCATTTGTAATGTTTGTGATCTTGAGTTTCTTAACGCATGTACTTATATACGACACTCATCTTCCAAATATGTTGGGTCCTATAGGCTCAACTTTTTTTTTTTTTGTTTCCCGCCTGGTGTCAGGTACTCCCATTTGAGTCCGACTATATCCGGATTCGCGCTAGGTAGGGCCCCATTCGGGGGTAGTGTTCCCTACCAAGGATTTTTTCATATCCAGAACTCGAAACATCTAGTTAAGGGAGGAGCAGTCTCATCCACTGCACCACATCCTTTGGTGGTTATAGGCTCAACCTTCACTCTCATATATAACATTATTGGTCTCAATATCATTCTATCGAACTTACTTGCCCGTTGATTTTGGTAACTTTCATCTGATCAAAAAATTGAAGGAATATTTAGGAGAGGACTGATGAAGAATTTTCTGTGTATTTCATTCCCTTCCTTTACATGTATATATACAAAATAAAAGAATCAAAATCTGTTACCCTACTTTACACGTGTCCTATCTCTATTTGTATATTTATAACTTCCTAGCTAAAAGAATAATTACTACTGTGCATATATTTACACTTAGTCACGTGCTGAACAAGCACTAAAGAAACTACTGTGTAAAGAATCCAAAGTGGACAGCTGTATGGAATCAAACGGTCCTAATTAAATCAACCATGATTTGATGAATGGTCCTGATCTTTAGATGAGCCTTGCATTTGGACGGCTGGGATGCAATTCATTAAAGAGAGAATAAGAAATGTCTTTTGACCAAAATCTGAATCTACTTCGTTAAGACCAAGGTTCACTAGGTTCCACTACTTGTCTCTTCTTCTTCTTCCTCTATGGTGCTTTCAGCTATGGTGTCTGGTAGTACAGCTCCAACACCCTCCCCCCCCCCCCCCCAAGTTGGAGGGAGGTGTAACCACACCCAACTTGGTAATAACGGAGCTGTGTGCTGGTCCAGTAAGTGGTTTAGTGAAGATGTCAACAATTTGAGCTCGAGAAGGAATATAAGAAAGAGAGATGATGCCGGCCAGAAACTGTTGCCGAACAAAATGGCAATCTAACTCCACATGTTTAGTTCGCTCGTGAAAGACCGAGTTTGTCGCGATGTGAATGGCTGCCTGACTGTCGGAGAGTAGATCAACAGGGAGGGGAGCTGAAATGGAAAGAACGGAGAGCAAGCGGACGAGCCAGGTAACCTCAGCACTAACACGACGCATAGATCTGTACTCCGCTTCAGCAGAGGATAATAAAACTGAGGTTTGTTTCTTGGATTTCCAGGAGACAGGAGAACCTCCAAAGCTGATAAAGAAACCACTGATGGATCTGCGAGTTTGTGGACAAGATCCCCAATCCGAGTCACAAAAAGCAAGGAGCTGATAATTAGGCCTGGAATTCAGAAAAAGCCCTAAACCTGGATCCTTGAGGAGATAGCGGAGACAATGAAAAGCAGCATCGAGATGAGGTTGGCGAGGGGTTTGCATGAACTGGCTGAGGTGTTGCACAGCAAAGGACAAGTCTGGTCGGGTATGGGTTAGGAAATTAAGTTTTCCTAACAATCGACGATAAAAGATGGGATCTTGGATGGGTACCCCAATGTCTGCTCTGAATCTCTGGGTGGGATCCAAAGGAGAAGAAGCTGCTTTCATGCTCAAGCAATGGAATTCAGTCAAAAGATCTAAGGTAAACTTCCGTTGAGTCAAAATGATGCCTTGAGTCTCCCTTAGGATTTCAAAACCCAAAAAATAATGTACATCCCCTAGATCTTTTATTTGAAACTCAGAATGAAGGAAAAGTTTGAGGCTTTCTTGTTCAGGAAGATCATCCCCTATAATTAAAAGGTCATCAATATACACTACAACAATTGTAATCATGTCTGCTGACTTTTAAAAAAATAATGAATAATCATTGAGAGAGTGAGAATAGCCTTTAAAGTTCAGTGCTGCGGTGAGTCTTGCATACCATTGCCTTGAGGCTTGCCGCAGGCCATAAAGGGACTTTTTCAAGAGACAAACATGATTGGGTGAGGGTGGTATAATTCCAGCAGGGAATTTCATAAACACCTCTTCCTGCAAATCCCCATGCAGGAAGGCATTATTCACGTCTAATTGTAACACCTGCCACCCCTTCTTTACTGCAATAGCAAGTAGACATCTAATAGTTGTCATCTTGACAACTGGGGAAAAAGTCTCAGTGAAATCGATTCCTTCTCTTTGTGTGTCTCCCCGAATAACCAAACGAGCTTTGAATCTCTCTAAAGAGCCATCAGATTTGTACTTTACCTTGTAAACCCACTTGCAAGGTATAGCTCCTTTTCCTTTAGGTAGCAGTACTACTTCCCATGTTTTGTTCAATTCTAAAGCCTTTAATTCCTTCTCCATTGCTTCCTGCCAACCTGGATGTAATACTGCTTGAGAATAGAAAGAGGGTTCAGTAAGATAGGAAGTAGAATTGAGCAAAGACTGATTTGTAGAAGAGAGGGCTGTGAAGGGCAAAATAGTGGGTTGAATGGGTGGAATAAAACATGAAAGTGTGAGATCTTTGAGAAAAACTGAGTTGCACACATAATCTTTGAGATAGGAGGGTGGATTATGAGGTCTAGTGGACTTCCTGACTGCAGGAAGGTTTGTAGGAACAAGTGGTATAGGAGATGAGGTAGATGATGGAGTAGGACTTGTGTCTGTGGTTAAAGGGAATTGGCTGGAGCTGGTTGGGTTAGGAAAGGTGGGTATTGACAATAAGGGTGAGTGTGGAATATCTAGCTCAATATTAGCATGGTCTGAGAGGTAATTTGCATTTTGGTCTAGGTGTGTGGTGACAAGAAAAAAAAGATTGATAGGTTTGGTAGTGGAAGTAAAAGGATACTGATTTTCATAGAAACATACATCTCTGGAAATAGTCACTCTTCTTGTCTCCAATTCTAGAACTTTGTATCCTTTCTGCCCCAATGGATAACCCAAGAACACACAAGGTTTGGCCCTTGGATCAAACTTACCTCTCCCAGCAGCCAAAGTGGACATATAGCAAAGACAACCAAAGCACTTCAAAGAATCATAAGAGGGTTCCTGTTTGAATAGAATGAAATAAGGTGTCTTTCCTTTGAGAACCCTAGAAGGCAGTCGATTAATTAGATAGGTAGCAGTCAAGACACATTCTCCCCAATAAGGAGTAGGAAGTTTATACTGAAACAATAGGGCCCTTGCAATTTCCAATAGATGTTTGTGCTTCCTCTCAACCACCCCATTTTGTTGAGGGGTTGCCACACATGAAGTTTGATGTAGTATACCTTGAGATAGTAGAAAAGCTGCCTCCTGAGTGCCTTTCCCAAGCTCAAAGGCATTATCAGACCTTATCTTTTGCACCTTTACACCAAACTGTCTTTCCACCATGATAAGGAAATTTTTGAGAAGACCAAAAGCATTACTTTTGGTACTCATAAGGAAAGTCCAGACTGCCCTGCTATAGTCATCAACAATAGTCAAGAAATACTTGAAACCATTATAGGTTGTTTCCTTGTAAGGTCCCCAAACATCTACATGAATTAACTCAAATGCCCTTATTGATTTAATTTGACTTAAAGGAAAGGAAGATCTGGTTTGCCTAGCTTTAGGACAAATTTCACAGAAACATTCAGAGTGAGAAGGCAAAGAAATAACACTGAGATGTTTCATTGATGAAAAAGGCAAATGCCCTAGCCTAATATGCCAAAGGCTTACATTTGAAATTGAACTTGCTGAAACAGGAAAAGAAACTGACAACTGATTAAAACTATTTCTTAAAATTGAAACTGGTTCCCCGCTAGTGCTAGACTTATCTCCACTTGGCTCCAAAAGGTATAGTCCATCCCTTGCCTTACCAAAAACGTGTGCCTTCTTCACTAAAGGCCCCTGCATCATACAGTGACTAAAAGTAAAGAATAGAATAGAATGAAATTGTAAGCAAAACCTGTTAACAGATAATAGATTGTATCTGAAACTAGGTACATGTAAAATATTTTCCAAAATGAAGTTAGGCAGAATAGATATTTTTCCTATGTGGGTTACAGTGACTTTGAAAGAATTTGGCAGATTTATGTTTAGGGGGACTGGCAGGGATGTTAAAGAAACAAAGGCATTAGAGTCAAAACACATGTTCTCAGATGCACCAGAGTCAATAATCCATGCATTGGTATTAAAAACTGAAAGGCAAGTTCCAGAATATCTAGCGATAGTACCAGCAACAGCATTGGCATTTATGTCAGTTCCATAGTTGCTTGAGTCTCCTCCCTTAACCTGCTTGATTAATTGAACTAACTGAGTGAACTGATCATGTGAAAGGTGTTGATTGAGTGCTTCATTGTGACTGGTTCTAACAGGTTCTGTTCCTTCAGTTTGGAATGCTCCATTGCTTCTAGCCTGTGCTTGATGTCCTTTTGTGAATTCAAAATCTTCTGGAAAACCTATAATCCTGTAACAATCATTTACAGTATGCCCTACTTTCTTGCAATGACTGCATGTTGCATTTAGGTTGAATTTAGCTTTCTTTCCCTTGAGATTTGTGTTTCTTTGAGTAGTGGCCTTTTGGTTGCTATTTCCAAACTTATGGTTTGCTGATTTTGATACTACATTTGAGTTCTTTGCATCTGTCTCATTCCTCTTTGTGCAAAGTTGTTCTGATTTGTTACCATGAAGGATGAAGAGTCTGTGGGGATTAGTGGGTCAGCAAAGGCTTCTTTCTGGCTTTCATCTTGCAAAACTAGGGAATATGCATGATTGATGGTTGGCAGAGGGTTCATCAACAAGATGGTTCCCCTTGCTTGACCATAGCTGTCATTCAGCCCCATTAAAAACTGAATAAGTCTCTCATCCTCTATTGATTTTTCCAATTTCTGCTTCCCTTCACATGTACATAAGCAACTGCACCTTATATCACAGTTGAGGGAGTTTAGTTCATCCCATAGTCGCTTAAGTTTTCTAAAGTAGGTTGCTATGTCACTACTTCCTTGTGTCCATCCTGATAACTCCTTCCTTAGATGATAGAGCTTAGCTCCATTTGACTGTCCAAACCTATGTTCAAGGCTGGTCCAGAGGTCTCTAGCAGATTTGGAGTAAATAACACTGTCTCCTATATCTTTGGACAGTGAATTAAGTAGCCAAGATGTTACCATGTCGTTACACCTGCTCCAAGCCTGAAAATCTGTGGAGGTAAGGGCTGGAGCAGGACAAGCACCATTGATAAATCCTATTTTGTTTTTGGCAGATAAAACAATGAGTATAGATCTTCTCCAGCCTTGGAATCCTCTTCCATCAAAAGCTGAGTTGACAAGAGACATTCCTGGCGTGTCAGAAGAATGAAGAAAATAGGCATGGTTTGAATCGATGGTGTTGTTTCCAGCATTGGTGGTTTGGCCTACTGTTGTTTGAGTGTTATCACCCATGATCTAGGATTGATGTGATGATGAAGAATGAAGATGAACGTGATTTGAAGGATCGAGCATTCACTGCTCTGATACCATGAAGGAATATTTAGGAGAGGACTGATGAAGAATTTTCTGTGTATTTCATTCCCTTCCTTTACATGTATATATACAAAATAAAAGAATCAAAATCTGTTACCCTACTTTACACGTGTCCTATCTCTATTTGTATATTTATAACTTCCTATCTAAAAGAATAATTACTACTGTGCATATATTTACACTTAGTCACGTGCTGAACAAGCACTAAAGAAACTACTGTGTAAAGAATCCAAAGTGGACAGCTGTATGGAATCAAACGGTCCTAATTAAATCAACCATGATTTGATGAATGGTCCTGATCTTTAGATGAGCCTTGCATTTGGACGGCTGGGATGCAATTCATTAAAGAGAGAATAAGAAATGTCTTTTGACCAAAATCTGAATCTACTTCGATAAGACCAAGGTTCACTAGGTTCCACTGCTTGTCTCTTCTTCTTCTTCCTCTATAGTGCTTTCAGCTATGGCGTCCGGTAGTACAGCTCCAACACAAACACTGTGACATCACTCCTCTATTTGAATGATCCCATTTTAATTTGACATGCTAGTTTATAACCATTTTTCTCTAGTAGTAAATTGTGAATGTAGCTATGCTATTGAAGTACTTAAATCATCTTTCAACGTTTTAATTTGTTAAGTAGACTGACTGTGATGATTCAACGTTAAAAATGTTGGAAAACTTAGCATATATTATTAAGTAGGTATTGAGGGGTTTAAATACTCTCTTTTTTAACATTATGGTATTAGTCTTTTACTACACTTTCTTTATATGTGTTACAGACTGCAAGCATACATGAACTTTATGAAAATGATAATTTAAATTCAAAATACAAAACTGTTAAGGCATTAAGAAATTTGGAGATTTTATCTCACTTTGTTTAAGGAAATTTTCAGAATTATTATCTACAAATTTTGTTGCTTATAAACCGATTGACAAGACCAATATGACAATATCAGCTTGAGGACTAGGGCTGCTTATCGGGCGGATCGGGCGGTTATTTACTCTTAGCGGTTTGGCTTAACGGTTATCAGCTTTTAAATGTATTAATTCGTTAGCCACCCGATAAGATATCGAGCGGATTGGTATCGGTTTAGCTCTTATCTGGCGATTTATCGGCCTAGATTCACAAATCGAAATTATCCTCAACTAGGTACTGCCGTACTGAAGTCATTCAAATCTCAAATGTTTATCCAGCGATTTTCATCTTTTGGTTCACTTCAAAGCAACTTACTTCAAAATAATAGTTCCTTCTAGGTAATTGTACCAATAGTATACATGTCCAACTAAGCTAAGGAACCAATCTCATTAGATACCAAAAATAAAATGTCAACATGAAAACATCTTAGGCTTAACTACAATGTGGGAACTAATCACTCAATGCAGTAGGACTGACTCACCTTCTCTACAAACTTAACGAACAACACGGACCTCTATTCTGAAATAACCAACTTTTAAGATCCAACAACTGCTGCTCAAACTCATCTAATTTGTAACCGTTAAATGATAGCCACCAAGACCACAGTCAAGCAGTTAAACTAGTAATCCACATCTTGCACCAAAGGTAGAGATACTTACAAGCCCAATCACAGTATCCTTCCAAAATCAACGTTTATTCGACTTAAGTCGTTGGGCAAAAGGAAAAAGTGCAAGAATAGCCTTCTGCAACTAAATATGTTGAGCATTTTATCCTGCCAGCACATTAAAATTTTTCAACTTAGAGAATAGACTATAGAGTATAGACTATAGAGACAGAGACGGGTTTGTTTTTTATTATTCAAGTTCAAGGGTTTTTGTTTTTTTATATTTAATATATATAAATAAAAATAAATTATATATATAGATTTACTTATTTATATTCTTAACGGGTTAACGGATTATCCATTAAGAAAATTGAATAATCCGCCCCCAAACCGATAAGCCGTTAATAAAAAAATTTCAATCCGTTCCCCGTCCGTTAAGCCGTTACCTGTAAGCCATTAAGCTTCGGTTCGGTTCGGTTTTCGATTTCGGATCGGTTTTTGAACACCCCTATTGAGGACGGAGCGATTGCCCTCTTCAAGTCCTGGAAAGTTCTATAGCACCACCTCATAGAATTTCAATTTTTCAGAATTTATTATTTTTATTTTTCCTGTAAATATTATCACTCGCATATTTTTTTAAAAATAAATATGTAAGCATCACAATTTTCAAATATTAAAATAAATACGCTAAAAAAAATTACAGTAAGAATTAGGATCAATGATTTAACCTTAACTTGTGACTTGAAACTCCTTTTAAAGTTAAATTAATTAAACTTAAGGAATAGTTTGGTTCACCTTCTAGTTAAGATTATAATGCATAAGTTGTTCATATAATAATTAATAATGAATGGTTTGCTATGTGATAATTAATTATAACGAGATGTCAAGATTGTCGTACATGAATTACTTGTTTTAAAAAAAGTATTTTTGTTTTTAAATAATTTAAACTCTACAATAATATTAGACATTCTTATTTAATATCTTATATACCGACATAATTAATACTATATAAATTTTAGTAACTTAAAATTCTTTTTTCTTTCCTTTTTGTTTCATTTCCATATTACACCGCCTAATCAAAACCGTTAACCAACCGCCCCTGCCATTTTTCCATTTCAACAGTTGGGAATTTCATTTTATTCTTCCTTCACATTCGCCGGTTTTGCTTAACGACCAAACGCTGCTTTAAATCCACATGGCGAAGCCCGAAATTGATAAGAAGAAGAACAGTTTTAGAATTCAATACGCATGGTTTATTGGTGCTTTAATTGTTGTACTCTTCGCTGTTTTCCTCAGTACCACCAAATTCCGCACGTTCCATCCCTTCAGTAATAACACTGGCAAAAAATGCAACTGTTCTCAGGTTTTTCTTTTTTGCTTTAATTATAATTATTATTCAGCTGACGTTATTGATGAAACATGACACTGTTTGGGATTGTTTAGAGTTATTGAGTGTTGTACATTAAATTGATGATGACAAGAAGTTATATCACAAAGAATTTATTGAGTTTTGTTTAGAGTTATGAATAATATTATATCACAAAGGATTTAAGTTATATACACGTTCACCATGGCGTAATTTAACATGTATGTTTACCGTTTATTTTGGGATTGAATTAATACTATTAATTAGAGTTACGTACAATTACCTTTTAAGTGTGACCTGAATATATAAATAATTTTTACACTAATAGGGCGTAGAACTTGAACACTATTACAAGAAAGGTCGTGCTCTATTAGAGTGTCTAGCTAGTTCAGGATTAAGGTGTAGTTGATTGATTGATGGATTGTGTTTCCCTATGTTGGGATGTAATTCTTTTTTACCTCCGTTTGGAGGGAAAATTAAGAAAAAGAATCTCTGACTTGCTTAATTGTTTGATTTTTCTGGAAAAAGATAGTAAATGGTAGTAATTTTTTGCTATTCGTTTCCTGGTCTAGCTCTAGCTTTTAAGCTGAGATTATTACTATTCTTTTGATGGATTATTGGACTGATGGATCAATATTAGATGAAATTCAGTCTTAGGGTGATGGCATGAAGTTCAATTTTGAAATTTATAGAGGTGAATTTTCTCTGAGTTAGCTTTTGCTATGTGGAAATATTTACAGGGGGCAGGCAAGTATACTGGGGTTGTGGAAGACTGTTGTTGTGACTACGAGACTGTGAATCATCTTAACAAGGAAGTATTACATCCATTGCTCCAAGAACTTGTTAAAACACCATTTTTCAGATATTTCAAGGTATGCATTTAGTCACATCTCGATCTCGTGGAAAATATTTAGTGTTATCATGTACTTAGTCCGCTTAGAATTTAAACCATTTGAGATGGTCAGTTGTAAATGCTGATATGTTACTACCATGTAGAAATTCTGTACTGGCTGTTAGTTCACGAATCAGCCCGTCCAGAAGTGGTGGTTTGGCTTCTGCTTGGATAGCTTATTAATTATGATTTGTATACCTGTGGTTTTCCATGTCTGACTTTCTTGATAGTTTCGGTTTAAAAGTATGTTGTACAGTTGTATAAGATCATGTTCTTTTTATCTCGGCATTCAAGCAGTTGATAGTCCTCAACCATTACTAGTGATATTTCATCTAAATAACAAGACGTGTTTGACTTTAAAAGGTTTCAACTAATGCAGTAGCAGTTATCAAATGAAGTAATAGATCAGTTTCAAATGTAGTATTCTGATTGTGGCACGTCAATTCTGTGACTGAAGAAGTATCAAGATCTTCCCTTCTGATTTTCACTTGATATCTTTGTTATCAGTAGTAAATGCATCCTATAGATGTACTGTAATCAGATAATCTCTACCTTTTAGGGAAACTATATCATAACCAACTGAAAACGAATGTAACATGCACAAATGGACAAATACAAATAATCCTTTCGATACATGTCGGTTCATCGATTCCAAATTAACCATGTGAGACTCACGGAACCAATTTCTCCATATCCTATTCCTGTTCCGGTTGCCTGATATGCCGGTAGTTCAACATATTTCTGTCTAGCTGCCTGATCTGCCAGTATTTGAACATCGTTACCGTATCTGGTAAAATAGCCTAGTAAATTCTAAATGAAGATAGAAAAAACTGGTCTGAGGATGCAGCTATCCTGCATTGCAACGAGAAGACATCAAAAGCTTTTATAGGTTTCTCTCACTTGAAGCACTAACTGAAGATTCTGTCTGCTCTTCAGTTTTCAGCTGTAAGAACCACCACCGTACACTACACACACAAAAATGTTCCAAACACTATTTCTTAGGAAAAACAGAACCTGATTTATACTGGCAACAAATGCTACAAAACAAATGACATGTAAATTCTTGTCTGACAGTCACAATGGCCTTCCACAGAGCTTTACCATTCACTTCCTTGCTTAGTAAATGATAATACTCTCCAAAGGAGTAGAAGTTTCACATGCCAATCTTCAGTTTACAGGGATCTCACCTGCTTCTACAGAGTAAGATGGCATTTCTAACAAGCGTCTAACGCGTCATGGATAGAATCACTCATCAATATCTGTTATCTCTATAGGGCAGATCTTGAGACAGCAATAAAGTACAACATGATAGAATGCTGGAAAGGGTTCATCTAATCAGCTAATCCCAGTTGAACATATAGCTTGTTCATGAGTTAGGTGGCATTTCTGATCGGTGTCTAATACGTCACGGGCAAAGTCACGTCATCCACATTTACCACCACTTTAGGACAGATTCTGAGACAGCAGTAAAGCAGAAGATGATGGGATAGTGGAAAGCATACATCTAATTTGCAATAAATTGATCGCACTTGAACATATTGCTTGTTGCATCCAAAAATCTTTTATCTACTTGGCAACTGTTTCCGAACTGCAAGAACTTGAAACATTTGCAATCTAAAGACAGTCATGTATGCCTCGAAGGTGGAAAATAAGATTCCCAATATTAAAACATTAGCTCGATCTGAATATGGGGCGCATATAGAAGATTTTCTGGCTAACCATTCATGGTAACCAATAACATCACAGAACTTATTCTTTGCTTTAATCAATTCTCTCAACTGGATGCCAAAGACATCTTTTCTTGCATAGACAGGAGAAAGTTCAAGTTGACATGATTAGATTGCACTTGTGCTGGGCTGCCCTTGATTCTGAGATCAATAACGACAACTAATAAGTATCACACCCAAAATTTGTTTGCTCCATTTGAAGGCATTTGAGCATCTAGACCGAGCTCATCAAGAAGCCTTCAGCCTTATCGAGGAGAAATCCTTCGCTTAAATTATACAGACGAATCCGACAAGATCTATTCCATGAAAGCCTGTGAAGTTGCAAGCTACTTTCTTTTTTGGCTGGATAAATAATGACAACTAATAAGTATCTCTGTGTTTTCTTGTTCTTTCTTAAATAAGGATTGTGGTTCTCTTTCATCTTTATGTCTTTGATTTCATGTATAATTCGATGACATAAGCTTCAGCTTCAAACAAGAACATTAGCAGCCTACTGTTTATGCTGTCATCACTTGCTTCTTTTCTATTTTATACCTTCTCACGACGCATTGCTGATTTCTTGCTCAATATCCAGTTCCATTTTTATCCGCCCATGTTTTAAGTTTGCAGGTTAAGTTGTGGTGTGATTGTCCATTCTGGCCAGATGATGGAATGTGCCGTTTACGAGACTGCAGTGTATGTGAATGCCCAGACAACGAATTTCCTGAGCCATTTAAGGCGCAAAGTCATCGACTTTCTTCAAGTAATCTAGTCTGTCTAGAAGAAAACCCTGAGGCAGCTGTTGATCGTACAATAGACTCCAAAGCATTCAAAGGCTGGGTGGAAGTGGACAACCCATGGACGAATGATGATGAGACAGATAATGGTTGTTCACTTTCTATGGTTGTATATATAGCTCCAATCCGTGCTGACCCAAAATGAAAGAAAAGCGGAGAAAAAAGAGACCACCAGAAAAGAAAATAGATAAATGAACTGAAGTACTTGTATAATACTTGACTCGTTAGTTCCACTACTTAAGACCACTCATCTGCACAGTGTGGAAAATTTACAGGCCTCCTTGTGAAATTTCAGGCATGGGTCACTGCTTTGCGGCAGAGAAACCCATTTTTTTCTGTTATGCATTTTTCGCATTCTTAAATCCCTTTTTGTAATTTTTGCCTGCATTATAGTAATGTTAGCGTAATATTTTCTGAAATTGGGAAGGATTGATATATTTTTTTTTTTACTTTCAGCTGAAATGACATATGTTAATCTCCAGTTGAACCCTGAACGCTACACTGGATACAGTGGTCCATCTGCTAGAAGAATATGGGATGCTATCTATATAGAAAACTGCCCTAAATGTAAGCTGGTTCATTTACTTATCTTTATCTCTTAGCTTCTTCTTTGTATCAGTATGGAACTGTTCCACTTCTCTATCTCCTCTTCTATTCTTTGGCTGGCTCTATGTCTTTGGGTATAGACATCTTATAGTGGATGTGAAGAACATGCATTGGTGAGCTAGCACCTATAAGTTGATAGAAGTGCTAGTTCCTTTGATTTATGTACTGCCTGCACAGTTTGCTGTGCTTAAACATATGTGTTGTTACACTTTCTTTTCTCCAACTATCTTAGAATTTTCAGAATACTTTTTATGTACTACCTATGATGAAGAAGCAAGTAGGTACTCTTTTAGTCACCTCGTACTGTAGTTGACATAATTTAATTATCAACAGTATGAGGGGTCTAAAGCATTATGCTTTTTCAATCAGACTTGCTATGTTACTAGCAATAACTGGAAGAATGTAATGTCTGAGATTGAAATTGGCGTAATTGGTTGTTTAGTTAGTATAAGGTACTTCAACTAGGTAAGGAAAGGACTAACTTTATGCACTTTTTACTGGTTTGGAAAGATCAAGTGATATGTCGGTCTATCAAAGGCCAATGATTTTTGACATTTCTTGTTGCACCTTCCTGTATAAGTATGCATGTTTATTGGGTGAATATGGTGTACATACAGTTTGGAAAGATCGATAAACGTCGTTTATATGGAGATTCATGATTGAGAAATAACCCAATTGATATACCTGTTCTGCTGAAGCAGTTGATGGTATTGCTCTATATTAGCGCTTGGTGCTTTTAGGTTGTGCAATTTAATTATCACAAGCTAATGAAGCACAATTGATGCATGTGCACACTTCTATTGTGTCATGAATTAAAATATAAGAGAAGCAATTACGACAACAGTGAACAGACCTACATTACCGTTGTGGCTCTTTATAATTGTGGTCCTTGAGGAAGATTTAGCATTTTGGAAGTACGAGTGTAAGAATGGTTGTCTTGGAATTTCATGAAATCTACTTTTTACTTTTCATTACAAAGTGCATCTATAAAGGTGACAAGAGAAGCATTGAGCGGCCTTGCTCTTTGAGGATTTCAGCTCCAACTTCAAATTCTGATAAAGGTCCACTAAATCAGAATTTGTTGCCAGAAATTGCTTCTTCTACACGACCACTCTGATACATTTTGCATCAGCTTCTGAAGTTCCATTATTAACCTGTGATACGTTCTGCAGATCCATCTGGAGAGATTTGCCCAGAGAAAAAAATATTATATAAATTAATATCTGGCCTCCACTCCTCAATTTCTATTCACATAGCTGCTGATTACTTGCTTGATGAAGCATCAAACACGGTATTATGACCCTTCCACTTGTTTTCCGTCATGGCTTTTTTATCTTGAAAGTGTAACTATTGTGAAACAATTGTGATGTCAATCTTGTCCAAGAGTTTATTTCTTTTGTGGATATGGAAAAGTTCAATTTGTCAAAGCAATAATTCTTGGGTGGTATTTGATTAGATGACTTGTGGTTGTGGGGGATTGAAAAATCATATGCTGTAACAACCTCTTCTTTCTTGTTTGTGAATTTATTATCCTGAGCAAAACCATGCTGAAATTTCCTCTACATCCAATATATTTGTGACAGAATTTCTTGACAAGTGACAACAACACACCAACCACCACCACCACCACCCCCCCCCCACCCCCCATAAAAAAAAATCAAAAAAAGGAGTAATATTTAGAAATATGACTAATCCCAAGTGCTCGAGTTTTGGGGTCATATTTAGGGAAAACTCTTTATTACCTGGAGTCGATGGATTTTCATTGTCTTAAGCACTCTTGAACACATCAAAACATCCAGTCACATGACTTGAAGAAATGATCACAAGTCTCTTCACATGTTCATAGGCAATAGTGGTTTCTTCCTGAGATTGTACAATAGCAGCATCCTTTTGCAATGATAATGGTTACTCTGACGCTATTTCCTGTTTTCTTCTGGTTACTCTGACGCTATTCCCTGTTTGCAGTGGGGACAGAATCTTATTTTGATGTATGACCGCGTCTTACAATTCCCAGACCGTGTCAATAACCTGTACTTCACTTTCCTGTTTGTGCTCCGCGCTGTTACCAAAGTGAGTATTTTAATCTATATGCTTTCTTGAGCCTGCCCGCCGCCCTAATGGGAGAGGAGCAGCAAGAGAAATGATGATGACTGATAACTAATTTAATACTTTTGCAGGCAGCAGACTACTTGGACCAGGCTTCATATGATACTGGAAACCCTGAGGATCTAAAGACACAATCTCGGATGAAGCAATTGGTTTACAATCCCAAGCTGCAAGCTGCATGTCCTTTACCTTTCGATGAAGCGGGACTATGGAAAAGTAGGAAAAGTCAAAGCGAGCCTGACCTGATGCAGCAAATTCGGATGCAGTTCAGAAACATCAGGTCTTCAATATACTTCTCTGGAATAGAATGCTTCTACTTGTATTTCAAACTCTTGCTCCTTGAGAAATCCTTCACCTTTTTGCCCTCCCTACAATGAAGAAAATCATGTTCTTAATTGTCTTACTTCTTCTCATCTGTTATTGTTGAATTAGTATTAGTATCTGTCTTTGAACATGATCATACATGTTACTTTATTCAAGTTTGTCGGGAGCAGAATAACTCGGTATGCAGTTGTCCTTCTAGATACGTCATTTACCTTGTTGAGAAACTATAATAGTATCTTCTGCTTGGATATCTTGGTGGTATACCATCGATTTACGTATATTTTATGGTGTCTGACCAAAATTGTAGTGCATTGATGGACTGCATTGGATGTGAAAAATGTCGTCTTTGGGGAAAGCTTCAGGTTCTTGGTCTTGGTACAGCATTAAAGATCCTATTCTCCGTCAATGGTCCAGAACGTTTAGGTGAAACTGTAAGTGTTTATGCAGAAAAATGACTCTCATTAGCCTTATCTAAAACAAGTTCCAGTTTATTCTGTTTGATATGAATTAGTGACCAACAGTTTGTACCTTCCTTGTAGATATTGTCATGGTATGGGTACTTTTAGTTTCCATTCATTAGGGTTGCGTATTGTGTTATATATGTACATTCCTTAGATTCTCTAAGAAGTTCAAAAGAAAAGGAAAGAGATCTGAACTTATGGCATGTGTTTCTGCATCTTTCATATGACTTTCTTCATAGTTTGTTACTTGTTGCTTAAGCAAATGATTAATGGAGGCCATTTTTTTCTCTTTGTATATTGTTTCAGCTGCATTTGCAACGGAATGAAGTTATAGCTTTGATTAACTTACTGAATAGGCTTTCAGAATCTGTTATGCTTGTTCATGAAATGGGGCCTTCGCTCGAAAATGTTATGAGAACACAAATTTCTACACCTATTGATCAACCATCGATAATTGGGGGGCATACTAATGTATAGTTATCATAGTGGAGGCAACTTCGGTTGCACATTATGCTGTCTTGCTACTACTGTGTATGAGGAAAAGATATAAGCTTAACAACAGAAACTATCAGTAGGCCTTATTCTCACCTTGCGGCAGAGCTGCCTTCCCTATATCCAAGCTAGAGATGGAAGTTGCCTCGCGTATCGACAAGAACAAGAAGTTCGACTTTCAAACAAACCCTAATGAAGGTGGAGCTTCTTTTTCTTTTTTGGGTTGGGGGTGTTTTGTAACCAGGACTTACAAGCTGCTTTCTCTCTTTTCCCTTTTTTTTCTGTGAGAATGATTGATCTTGTACACGTCAAGTCCATAGAAACATATGTAAAATGTAATCCTTTCAATTTTTAGTTCAGCGTATTGCGGTTATAGTGCGACAGGTCATGCTACTGCAATTTATATGTTATGTGAGAGACATTTTCTGCAAGAGTTTCGGAAGGCAGTTGGTTTGTTCAGTGTATTGTTGGAGCTGCTTAAAGAAAGTGCATCTTTATATAATACAGGAGAAATTTGTATGTAAAACCCATACCTTATACGTCTTGACGCTTCCAGTTTCAATGTAATTCAGTTGAGTTTCAATGATGAAGAAAAAAAATACCACGTAGGGAAATTTGAAACGCTAGCTACCCTGCAAGTGGAGAGAATGTAATACAAGACCACAAGAATTGGAGAACTGGTGTCTTCTTGTGGCCGAGAAACATAATGGGCTATTAATGAAAAATCATAAAGCCGACCTACTGGTTTTTGTTCATTCCTTGAGGCGAATGAGACGAACTTCCACCGAGCTAAGCGTGAAAGAGGTCATGGCTCCAGTCGTGGTCATGGCCGTGGTCAGGAAAGAAACTCTAATCATGGAAATTATAATGCACCAAAGAACTCTCCTCACAACCAGCAGTGGAAAAGAAAGGAACAAAAGCATGAAGTTGTACAAGCAACAACAACAACATATCCAGTATTATCACACTGTGGGGTCCGGGGAGGGTAGTGTGTACGCAGATCTTACCCCTACCTCGTGAGGATAGAGAGGTTGTTTCCATTAGACCCTCGTCTCAGGAAAGCATAAGCACCGCATTAATAAAAATATAGACAAGAAAGGACAGTACCAAAAAGCCATATAAAAGCATAATAAAAAGAACAAGATAGTAAGGTGATCAATAATGAAAGAAAACAACGGTTAGTCATAAAAATCTACTCCCAACAGAAAGCGAGACTGCGTGCCAATACTAATGTTATGAATACCCTAGACTACCTACTCTACTACCCTAATCCTCGACCTCCATACCTTCCTATCAAGGGTCATATCCTCGGTCAGCTGAAGCTTGTCATGTCTTGCCTAATCACCTTTCCCCACCTCTTCTTTGGCCTACCTCTACCTCTCCGTTGGCCATCCAATGTCAAACTCTCACACCTCCTCACTGGGGCATCTGTGCTCCTCTTCCTCACATGACCAAACCACCGAATCCGCGCTACCCGCATCTTGTCCTCAATAGGGGCCACACCAACCTTGTCGCCAATAACCTCATTTCTGATCCTATCTAATCCGGTGTGCCCGCGCATCCATATCAACATCCTCATCTCTACTACCTTCATCTTCTGGACATGAATGATCTTGACTGGCCAACACTCAGCCCCATACAACATCGTTGGTCTGACCACAACTCTGTAGAACTTACCTTTTAAGTTTCGGTGGCACCTTCTTATCATACAAACATCGGAAGCGAGTCTTCATTTCATCCATCCCGCCCCAATACAATGTGTGACATCTTCATGAATCTCCCCATCCCCCTGAATAATAGAGTAAAGGTACTTGAAACTTTCTCTCCTAGGGATGACCTGCGAGTCCAGCCTCACCTCCCCTTCCCCTCCTAGAATCTCGCCACTGAACTTATACTCCAAGCATTCTGTCTCGGTCCTGCTCAACATGAAACCTTTAGACTCCAGGGTCTGCCTCCATACCTCTAATTGCATGTTCACACTGTCTCTCATCTCGTCAATCAATACAATATCATCTGCAAATAGCATGCATCACGATACCTCCCCTTGGATGTGGAGCGTCAATACGTACATCACCAGAGCAAACAAAAAAGGGTTGAGTGCCAACCCCTGATGCAACCCCATCATAGCCGTCCGCGTCCCCACCCACCGTCCTCACTCGGGTCTTTGCTCCATTATACATGTCCTTAATCAACCTAACATAGGCAACAGGTACACCTCTAGCCTCCAAACATCTTCACAAAACCTCCCTCGGAACTTTATCGCACACCTTTTCTAAGTCGATGAACACCATATGCAAGTCCTTCTTTCTCTCCCTATAATGCTCTATCAATCTCCTAACAAGGTGGATGGCTTCTGTAGTCGAACGCCCCGGCATGAACCTGAATTGATTCTCGAAAATAGACACACTCCTCCTCACCCTTAGCTCTACCACTCTCTCCCGGACTTTCATAGTATGTTTAAGCAGCTTGATACCCCAATGGTTATTGAAATTTTAGATATCACCCTTGTTTATGTATACAGGAACCATCGTGCTCCACCTCCACTCTTCGGGCATCTTTTTTGTTCTAAAAATGATATTAAATAACCTAGTGAGCCACTCCAAGCCTGCCTTGCCCGCACTCTTCCAAAACTTCACCAGGATTTCATCCGTTCCGCTGCTCATCTTACGCATAGCCCCCTCAACTTCATCAACTCTAATCCGCCTACAATACCTAAAGTCACAACGATTTCCGGATAGTTCCAAATTACCTAGAACAATGCTCATGTCCCCCTCCTCGTTCAAGAGACTATGGAAGTAGGGCTGCCATCTCCGACGAATAAACCCATCATCCAACAAAAGTCTACCTTCTTCGTCCTTGATGCACTTCACCTGGTCCAAGTCACGCGCCTTCCTTTCTCGCTCCTTGGCTAACTTGAACAACCTCTTATCCCTACCTCGGCCCTCGAGTTCCTCATACAAACGACTAAAATCTGCAGTCTTGGCCGCCGTAACTACTAGCTTTGCCTCTTTCTTAGCCAACTTATAATGTTCACCCTCTTCTCCTCCTCGTCTACATTTTCCACTAGCTTCAGATACGCTGCTTTCTTGGTTTCCACTTTTCCTTGTAACTCTCCATTCCACCATCAGTCTCCTTTGTGACCACCAGAGTAACTCTTTAAGACCCCTAATACCATTATTGCGGCTTCCCTAATGCACTGTGCAGTCGTGGTCCACATAGCTCTTACGTCCCCGCTACTCCTCCAAGCCCCCATAGTCAACAGCTTGACCCCCAACTGCTGCGCTTTAGCTTCCGTCAATGCTCCCCACTTGATCCTATGTTGGTTATACATCGCCCTCTTCCTCTTCTTCCTTGTGATCTTAAGGTCCATAACCAGGAGCCTATGAAGGGTCGAGAGGTTCTCACTCGGGATGACCTTGCAATCCGTACAAAGACCTCTATCGGACTTCCTGCAGAGTAAATCATTAACCTAAGTCTCGGCCACTGAACTCCGGAAGGTGGCCAAGTGCTCCCTTTTCTTCAGGAAACTCAAGTTTGCTATCACAAAATCAAATGCTCTAGCAAAGACCAGCAGAGACGTTCCTCCTCCGTTTCTATCTCCAAAACCAAAGCCACCATGCACATCATCATACCCCCCAGACGTCGCTCCAATGTGGACGTCGAAATCCCCTCTTATGAAAAGCTTCTCGGTATGCGGGATATCACGCGCCATATCATCCAAATCCTCCTAGAAACGCCTCTTGACTTCCTCATCCAAGCCTGCTTGGGGTGCGTACGCACTGATTATTTTCAAAGTAAAACCTCCAACAACTAGATTAATAGTCATTAGCATGTCATTTACCCTCCTAACCTCCACCACTAGTTCACGGGGGTCCTTATCAACCAAGATACCTACCCCGTTCCTAACCCCCACCCTCCCAGAATACCATAGTTTGACCTATCTACACCCCGTGCCTTATCTCCTGCCCACCTAGTCTCATGTACACAAGCTATATTAATCTTCCTTTTCTTGAGAATCTTCGCTAACTGTTGCGCCCCCTTTTTCTCGCGAAATTGGGCTTCGACGTTTTGACAACTCCTTTTGAGAGAGTAGGGAAAAGGAATTGGTTGTTAGAGTCGCCACCTAACGGATTAAGGTGCGTTAGGCACCTATAGCAAATAACTCGGACTATACCAGTTTGCATCACCAGAGATCGGGTAAGGGCTCAAATAACCTAGAGGGGAAGGTGTTAGGCACCCCTCGAGGTCCATAACGGTGGGTCCCGGCCGAACTTAAATTATGCGAATTAGTCTATGTGATCAAAGCTAAGAAACAAGGAATTACTAAAACATGAATAATCAATTGAAAGACAAGGAAAGGGGTGCCACGCCCCAAAACCGAGGGGCGCGACCGGCGCTTGACCGGGTAGCCCCAGTCAAGCGGACCTGGTGCCTTTCCTAACCCACGTGTTACCCCGTGATTTCTATACCCATTATTCAAGTGAAATAGCCGTTTATGATTAAACACATTCTTACTTTACGTGGTCTACAAGTTAGACTGCCCAATACAAAATACATAAGTACATAACCCACATTTCCTGTCTACGAAGCCTCTAGGGATACAAAAGAGTTTTACAATACTTGCCGGTAACAAGGCTCCGGCTATACCTTACACAAATACCAAAATAAGACTCCAGGAAGAAAAGCGACATGAGCCACGCAGGGCCCCGAGCGGAAAGGGGCACACGAATACAGCTGACGGAAAGTGGAGGAGGTGCTACTGTCGGTAGACTGGAGTACCTGCTATAGAACCACCTACAATCATAACAAGAATGTAGCGCCCCCGGCAAAAGGGACGTCAGTACATTTGAATTGTACTGGTATGTATGAACAAACTTTACCCCAAGTAAAATCAATCAATACACAGATAACATACAGTAATAGAATCAACAATCAAATACACATGAAGGAACAACCAAAATCAACAAGTTTCACAATCTCTCCTTTTTCCCTTTCAACATCATTTCATACTCAAGAGTCTCATACATTTTCATTTCAATAGTGAATATGATCACTTTTCCACCCTTATTACCTCGTCCACCCTTATCACCACAACCCACACCTTATAACTTCGTGTTGCGGCGCGTAACCCGATCCCACTGGACATTCACATTTAACATAACAACAATAGTTCACTGTTCAATCACATGGCTTCAGGCCAACCCGAATATCATTTCACAACAACAATAACAATTTAAATCACACGATAATTGCCCACAACAAGCCACACATGATGTTACCACAGTTGTTCAATTGCATCAATCACGACTTCTTTCCATCACTTATTTCACAGCCCTTACCACATAAACACATTCACACACACACTTGGTTTGTTGCCATTTATTCACACCGTCATATCGGAACGTTAACTAACAATGTTCAAGGCAATTTAGTCACAAGAATTCATGAAATAGGCCATTTTGCCCTAACACCCGTGAAGCAAACACAATTCACAAATAGTCCACATAACAAACGCATACTAATTACTTGTACACCAAACAGGGTGACTTTACAAAGGTTAAAGTTAGCCATACATACCTGGAGTCGAATTTTCCTTTTTAACTTCTACTTTCAATTCACCAAACAGCCTAGTACCGTCAATCTAGTTCACAAGTTAACACATATTTCTTAGAAATGAAGTTCATAGATACAATCCGAACTTATTTAGGTGATCAACCGCTCCTTTTTGCAAATCTTTACTCCTACCCAATTCCTCTTACTAGATTTTAGATATTAAAGAACATGCATGTATGGTTCAACTTATATTCAAGAATCAGTTCATGAGAACCCTCTTTTTGTTTAAATCTGAAAACCAATAAAAAAGGGTTGGGGATTTTACCTGCAAAACGAAGATGAAGATAATTACTCGAAATTTCCAGGCCTGGTGACTTTGAAAATCAAATTGATAGAGATGAGACTTTCTCTCTCAGGAATCCTCCCTTCCCTCTCTCTACTTTTGTTTAGAAAATGGGTTAAAATGAAGGGTTGGGGTGTTTTATTGAAGAAGGGGTCGGGTTGAAAAATTAGAAAATTGGAGCCCCGAGTCAGGTTTGTGATCGCATTTGTGATCACAAAGTGGAAATGCGGCCTGCAGAATGGACCGCAAAAGTGCTCCCAAAATCTGATCATTCTGTCTGGGTTTGCGGCAGAAATGCGGTCCGCATACCCATTCTGCGGTCGCATAATGCACCGCAGAACTGCCCTTTACAAAATTCCAAGATAATTATGCGACGACTATGCGGTCCGCATATCAGTTACGCGATCGCATAATGGACCGCATTTTTTATCTCAAATTCGACTAACACTGACTCACTTTGCGATAGAAATGCGGTCAGCATACTTGATTTGCGACCGCATTCTGGACCGCATAATAGTACTTTCCTGGAAAACTTTGACTCTTGATTTTTAAATGCTTATACAGTTATAACAACACAGGGACCTGCTCGACATTATTTTAGGCAAGAAATTTTACGGGTCTTTACATTCTCCCCCACTTAAAATCATTCGTCCCCGAATGAGGATTTTGGAAATCAGTTGGTTTTGAAAACATGACATGCAAACTCCCAATTTTTCACTAACTCCCAGATTTTTAGAAAATTTTGCCAGAGTCTCCTTTGTAATTAGACTTATCTACCTGTCAGAGAGCCCCCGAAACACATTTCCAAGCACCATTACACAATTCCTGTTATTCCTACGACTGGTATACAATTCATTACCCTGACACTTGTACATATTCAATCACTTGTCACATTCTTGCACATAATTTGGTCACCTCAATGAGTCCCATACAATTCGACCACTTCAATACACTATATGCATTTCAATTAATCATTACCAATCTACACTACTATTAATCATTCACTTATCACATGAGTTTTTACAAAGCTTTCATTTACAAAAGAGGGGTTGCACATGACTCAAATAATCACAACACCTACAATTCTTGCACAACTTGAGGAGTTACAATAGTAAAGCATTTAGGGGAAAATGGGGTATCTTTGCACCAAAGTGAACACAACATCAGTTTGCTTAGAGATAGGAGTTCGCACGATCACTACTAGACTTGTTCAAACAGGTGGGGATATTTTTCTTTCATTTCTTTTTTCACTTCCCACGTGGCTTCCTCGACTCGTTGACTTCGCCATAATACTTTAACTGAAGCAATTTCCTTATTTCTCAATTTACGGACTTGCCTATCAAGAATAGCAACCGGAATTTCTTCATATGATAACTCTTCATTAACCTCGATAGTCTCAACTGCCACGATGGTGGATGGATCTCCAACCACTTTCTTTAACATAGACACATGGAACACCGGGTGCACTAATGACATTTCAGGGGGCAATTCCAGCCTATAAGCCACTTTCCCTATCCTTTGAGTGATCCGATACGGCCCGACATATCTAGGACTCAACTTCCCTTTCCTCCCAAATCGCATGACTCCCTTCATAGGAGATACCCTCAAGAACACCCAATCATCTACTTGGAATTCCAATTCTCTTCGACGTACGTCCGCATAGGATTTCTGGCGACTCTAAGCAGTTTTCATCCTCTCCTGAATGACTTTAACTTTTTCCATAGCCTGGTGCACGAGATCTGGCCCTATCAATTCTGTTTAACCCACTTCGAACCATCCAATCGGAGACCTACACCTCCTTCCGTACAACGCCTCAAATGGGGTCATCTGAATACTAGCATGAAAGCTGTTATTGTAAGCAAATTCTATAAGTGGCAAGTGATCGTCCCAATTACCTTTAAAATCCAAGACACAAGCTCGCAACATATCTTCAAGCGTCTGAATAGTCCGCTACGCTTGACCATCAGTCTGCGGATGGAAAGTCGTGCTGAGATTCACCTGGGTACCCAAACATTGCTGAAATTTCTTCCAAAAATTAGCTGTGAACTGGGCCCCTCGATCTGAGATAATAGAAAGTGGAGTGCCATGAAGCCTTACTATTTTCTTGATATACAACTGAGCATACTGTTATGCAGTATCGGTGGACTTGACTGGCAAGAAGTGAGCTGATTTCGTGAGTCGATCCACTATTACCCAAATTGAGTCGAACTTGCGCTGAGTGCGAGGTAACCCTACCACGAAGTCCATGTTGATCATCTCCCATTTCCACATTGGTATTTCCATAAGCTGAGTTAACCCACCGGGCCGCTGATGCTCAGCTTTTACTTGCTGACAATTCGGACATTTAGATACAAAGTCCGCCACACCCCTCTTCATACCGTTCCACCAATAAATTTCCTTTAGATCATGATACATTTTCGTAGAACCTGGGTGCACAGAATACCTGGAATTATGAGCCTCCGCCATTACCCTCTCCCGAAGATTACCCACATCTGGAACACATAGCCTACCTTGACATCGCAATACACCTTCATCGTCGCCGAGTGAAAATGCCGACGTCTTGTTATTCAAAACTGCCTCCTTCATCTGTGCCAATGCTGGATCAATGAACTGCTTTTCCTTGACTTCCGCTACAAGTGACGATTCTGCTCCATTATACACCATAACCTTCCCCTCGTCTGAGGTCGAAATACAAACCCCCAGACTGGCCAATTGATAAACTTCCCGAGCCAAGGGCCTCTGATCCGCTCCCAAATGAGCCAAACTACCCATAGACTTCCGACTGAGAGCGTCGTCCACCACATTCGCCTTTCCTGGATGGTACAAAATGTTCATATCGAAATCCTTGAGCAATTCTAACCACCATCGCTGCCTTAAATTCAACTCCTTCTACTTGAACAAATATTGGAGACTCTTGTGGTCTGAGAACACATCAACATGGACCCCATAAAGATAATGCCGCCATATTTTCAAGGCAAACACAACTGCCGCAATCTCCAAATCATGCGTCGGATAATTCTTCTCGTGATTCTTGAGCTGCCTTGAAGCATACGCTATAACCTTCCCATGTTGCATCAACACACACCCCAAACCGACCCTGGAGGCATCGCAATAAACCACAAATCCTTTCGTGCCTTCTGGCAAGGTCAATATCGGCGTCGAGGGCAACCTCGATTTCAATTCCTAAAAACTTTTCTCACAAGAGTCGGACCATTGGAACTTAACTGCTTTCTGCGTCAACTTAGTCAATGGGGAGGCGAGGGTAGAGAATCCCTCCACAAACCTCCGATAATACCCTACTTGTCACGCCCCGAACTTGGGCCTGGACGTAACACGGCACTCGGTGCCTGACTACATATGACCGAGCGAACCAACTGGCTGGCTGAATCAACATGTGGTATCATAACATACTGAATGCAGAAGATAAACTAACACATGCTGATATATTGAAAGTGTGGATGATATAAATCAAAGTGCGGAAATACTAATACAATTCTGAAACATATTTGTAGCCAACATGGCTTAATATAAAAGACTGTGATTCTGTCTAACTGTTACTCTAATCAATGAAGCCTCTAATGAAGTACTGAAAACACATACTGTCTGTAAATACTGAAAGACTGTAAAGTAATGATAATGCCCCGAAAGAACTGGGGATCACCAAACAGCTGGTACGAGAATCCTAGCGCTCTGAATCTTCAACTTGTAAATCATTACCTGCATCGTGAGATGCAGGCTCCGGGCAAAAGGGACGTCAGTACATTTGAATTGTACTGGTATGTAAAGCAACTGAAAGAAGGAATTATAAATGCTGAAACTGAAACTAAGCTGATAACTGATAACTGATAAATGAACTAATAACTGAAGAGATAACTGATATCTGATAACTGAATTGATAACTGATAACTGAAAAGATAACTAATAACTGATAACTGAAAAGATAACTGATAACTGATAACTGAACTGAATAAAGGAAGTAAGGTTATGAACACTCCCTCTTGTGAATGATGAACAACCTATTTATCTGAATATTAAACTGCGGCCTCGGGCCAAATATATATATATATATATATGTGTGTGTGTGTGTGTGTGTGTGTGTGTGTGTGTGTGTGTGTGTGTGTATGTGTGTGTGCGCACAAGCTGCGGCCTCGGGCCCAAGTATAAGTATACATAACTGCGACCTCAGGTCCAAAATGCATAAAGCATAAACTGCGGCCTCAGGCCCAAAGATGCATAAAGCATAAACTGCGACCTCAGGCCCAAATACAAGTGTTCAACATTCAGGGATTTAAAATCAGGAACTAAGAATCATACTGCAATATATGATAGTGAAATACTAAATCACATTGAGTTACATGATACTGGAATACTGGATCACACTGAGTTACATAATACTGGAATACTGGATCACACTGAGTTACATTATACTGGAATACTGAATCATACTGAGTCACATAATACTGGAATACTGAATAGGACTAGAATGAGACATGTATTCTTGAACTGGTTATGAACACTGAAACTTCGACTGATTAGACATGCTGAGTAAGCTATATTGAGACTTAGGGACATCAAGCCCAAGTCTATATTGAATACGAACTGAGCTCACAACGTTCGAAATGAAAGTCATGAACGAGTTATGAAGCTAGAGAATAGAAGTTCTACAACTATTCAAGGAACTAGGCTTAACTATATTTCTGAGGCAATTGATACGTCGTAAAAGAAACGTAGTGTAGGGAGAATCATTAAAATTCCCAAACATAGAGAGTTAGCCTCACATACCTTAACTTCCTGCTCTTGAGTGTAATACAACCTTCGCCAACCCTTTCAACTTTAATCTATATCAATACAAGTCAAAGGGATCCCATATTAGCATAAATTCTCATGTTTTAGTCACTTAAACATTTTCTCAAACACTTGGTGACATAAAGCTTCATGGTCCTTATTAATGGTGTTTCTACACCCAACAAGCCATTCTCTTGATCCTAGATAAATTCTAAAGTCTCAAATGGTTATAATCAACATTATTCTTCATCACCCATAAGGTAAACAACACTCTTAACCAATAATCAACACTCAACACCCCAACCCTATAATCGTTCATGCTTTTCTATCAAACCCATCAACTCATATCTCATGCACTAGGGTTTATAACTCATCAAACCAATGCTAGAATCAATTAGAGGGTGAAGATATTACCTTTTTGACGTTCAATCTCCTTGAATTCGAGTTCTAGGGTTCCTTCTCTCAACACGATGTCCCAATCGAATATCCTAATGATATGGAGGGTTTTACCCATGNAACCTCCCACACTTGGGGCATGGAGCCCTCCCCTGCTGCTGTGATCTCCCTCCTGGACGACCGGACTGATGGGGTCTCCTACTGTCTGAACCTGGTCTCAAGTGACTACTCTACTGATAACTGTGCACAGATGGCGGTGCGCTTGCTGAAGACTGAGCATGTGACTGGGATGGCCCTAATGGCCCTCTCCCCTGAACTGGTCTCCTTGAGTGACCCACTGATCGGGCCCTGCTGCTACTCTCCCTTTCCGCACGTATCTTCAACTTTCTAGCCTCTGTGGCCTGAGCGAATCCCACAATCTTTCCATAATTCATATCCGAGTGTAAGGCTGCTGTAGCAGCCTCATTCACCACCAAAGGACTAAGGCCCTGAATGAATCGCCGAACTCGAGCATCCATGGTCGACACTAACTGAGGAGCATACTTGGACAATCTCACAAACTCCATGTGGTACTCTCAAACACTCATACTGCCCTGCTTGAGGACCTCAAACTCAGTGGCACGGGCTTCCATTGTCTCGGCAGGCAAGAAGTGGTCCATAAATGCATCTACAAACTCATCCCATCTAGCCAGAGGACTTTCCTCCCCACGGGAATCCTCCCACATCTCGAACCACGAATACGCTGCTCCCCTCAACCTGTATGAAGCCAACTCAACTCCCTCCGTCTCCGAAGCCTTCATCACTCGAAGGGTCTTATACATTTCATCAAGGAAATCCTGCGGATCGGCCTCTGGGTCTGTGCCTGAGAACTCTGGAGGGGCCAACCGCAGAAACTTGTTGACTCTGGAGCTGGCGGAATCTCCCTGTCCGCTGGAGGACGCAGGGGCATCATGAGATCTCTGGGCCTGAGCGGCCACTAACTGGGTCAACATATGGATGGCTCCTCTAAGGTCCCCATCAGAAAAATCGGGACCGGAAGCTGGAACTGTATCAGGATCAAGAATATCGGCGGGAGGGACAGTAGCACCCTCTGCCGCAGCAGGAACAGGAATACTTTGATCTGGAATAGATGGGCCAGGTAGATTCAAGGCCGGGAAGTCACTCTCGCCCACTGTATCAGGTACATGGTTCATAGCCACACTTGGGGTGGCATTGGCCCCAAGGCCGAGTCTAGCTCTCTTCTTAGGTGCCATTACTGAAAAAATTCGGAACAGAGCACGAGTTAGACATGAATGCTTTCACTTTTAACTTCATCGCACGATATAGTGTAACAAAGAAGAGGGTAATTTCCTAAATGTCCATGTAGCCCCCTACTTATAAATGTGGTTGACAACACACCGATAAGAAGGGCTCTACAGACACGGCTCTGAGACATCCTAGGACTCTTTTAAAACCTTAGGCTCTGATACCAAGTTTGTCACGCCCCCAAACTGAGGGGCGCGACCGGCGCTCGACCGGGTAGCCCCAGTCAAGCGAACTTGGGTGCCTTTCCTAACCTACGTGTTACCCCGTGATTTCTATACCCATTATTCAAGTGAAATAGCCGTTTATGATTAAATACATTCTTACTTTATGTGGTCTACAAGTTAGACTGCCCAAATACAAAATACATAAGTACATAACCCACATTTCCTGTCTACGAAGCCTCTAAGGATATAAAAGAGTTTTACAATACTTGCCGGTAACAAGGTTCCGGCTATACCTTACACAAATACAAAAATAAGACTCCGGGAAGAAAAGAGGAATGATCCACGCAGGGCCCCGAGAGGAAAGGGGCTCACGAATACAGCTGACGGAAAGTGGAGGAGGTACTACTGTCGGTGGACTGGAGTACCTGCTATAGAACCACCTACAATCATAACAAGAATGTAGCGCCCCCAGCAAAAGGGACGTCAGTACATTTGAATTGTACTGGTATGTATGAACAAACTTTACCCCAAGTAAAATCAATCAATACACAGATAACATACAGTAATAGAATCAACAATCAAATACACATGAAGGAACAACCAAAATCAACAAGTTTCACAATCTCTCCTTTTTCCCTTTCAACATCATTTCATACTCAAGAGTTTCATACATTTTCATTTCAATAGTGAATATGATCACTTTTCCACCCTTATTATCCTGGCCACCTTATTACCTCGGCCACCCTTATCACTACAACCCACACCTTATAACTTCGTGTTGCGGCGCGCAACCCGATCCCACCGGACATTCACATTTAACACAACTACAATAGTTCACAGTTCAATCACATGGCTTCAGGACAACCCGAATATCATTTCACAACAACAATAACAATTTAAATCACACAATAATTGCCCACAACAAGCCACACATGATGTTACCACAGTTGTTTCAATTGCATCAATCACGACTTCTTTCCATCATTTATTTCACAGCCCTTACCACATAAACACATTCACACACACACTTGGTTTGTTTCCATTTATTCACACCGTCATATCGGAACGTTAACCAACAATGTTCAAGGCAATTTAGTCACAAGAATTCATGAAATAGGCCATTTTGCCCTAACACCCGTGAAGCAAACAAAATTCACAAATAGTCCACATAACAAACGCATACTAATTACTCGTACACCAAACAGGGCGATTTTACAAAGGTTAAAGTTAGCCATACATACCTGGAGTCGAATTTCCCTTTATAACTTCTACTTTCAATTCACCAAACAGCCTAGTACCGTCAATCTAGTTCACAAGTTAACACATATTTCTTAGAAATGAAGTTCATAGATATAATCCGAACTTATTTAGGTGATCAACCGCTCCTTTTTGCAAATATTTACTCCTACCCAATTCCTCTTACTAGATTTTAGATATTAAAGAACATGCATGTATGGTTCTACTTATATTTTCAAGAATCAGTTCATAAGAACCCTCTTTTTGTTTAAATCTGAAAACCAATGAAAAAGGGTTGGGGATTTTACCTGCAAGAACAAAGATGGAGATAATTACTCGAAATTTCCAGGTCTGGTGACTTTAAAAATCATTTTGATAGAGATGAGACTTTCTCTCTCAGGAATCCTCCCTTCCCTCTCTCTACTTTTGTTCAAAAAATGGGTTAAAATGAAGGGTTGGGGTGTTTTATTGAAGAAGGGGTCGGATTGAAAAATTAGAAAAATTGGAGCCCCGAGTCAGGTTTGCGATCGCATTTGCGATCGCAAAGTGGAAATGCGGCCCGCAGAATGGACCGCAAAAGTGCTCCCAAAATCTGATCATTCTGTCTGGGTTTGCGGCAGAAATGCGGTCCGCATACCCGTTCTGCGGTCGCATAATGCATTGCAGAACTGCCCTTTACAAAATTCCAAGATAATTATGCGACGACTATGCGGTCCGCATATCAGTTACGCGATCGCATAATGGACCGCATTTTTGATCTCAAATTCGACTAACACTGACTCACTTTGCGTAGAAATGCGGTCAGCATACTTGATTTGCGACCGCATTCTGGACCGCATAATAGTACTTTTCTGGAAACTTTGACTCTTGATTTTTAAATGCTTAGATCAATACAAAGGGTCCGAAACACGGACGTGCTCGACATTATTTTAGGCAAGAAATTTTACGGGTCTTTACAAGGGGGTCCTAAATATATTAGCCTAAAGGATCACCCCGTGCAACATAAATAATACTTCGTAACTCCCTCGGGATGGGTTGTTTCTCATATTATTCAGCGAGCACAGACTATCATCTCCTGCTACCCAATTACTATTTTTAAGTTGTTTACCTGAAGCGTACTAGTCAATTCTAAGTCGTGTCCTATGCGTGCATTACCCGTCCCATGTCTATGATCCAGGAGGCTTTGGACCTACTATTTGGGTGGTTCTAGACTAGGCCTAAGGTTCTCAAAATTGTAAAATACTAGGCGGCAAGCAAAACAATTAGGACTTGTCAAATAAAGGCAGATAAGGTCTCACATTAACCTCCGCATGTAAACAGCAAACGCACGCAACTGATTTAGCAGGCTTTATTAATCTCGGAGTCCTATAGGGCAGGATATCTATGTAATGAACAGGCGAGCAACATTATGTAGATTCAGTTCTTAATGCGAGTGTTAGCGCCTACATGTATTTGCCTACTGATTTTAATTTTGTGCAATATTTGGGCGTTTCAGGCATTAATGAATGACAGTAAATTACAATCATAAGTCCGGAATTATTGTTCAGTCCTATAGGCATGTTGTCTAAGTGATTGACAGTGATAGTCGGATTCCGAATCAGTTAATAGAATCATATAGGCATGACTTCTACGAGTGTGATGATTATTACCCGATAGGCATGATTTCTAGGTTTGAACTGGTTTTACTCCTATAGGCATGACTTCTATCATTGAACTGACTTTAATCCTATAGGCATGATTTCTAGCATTGAACTGATTTTAATCCTATAGGCATGATTTCTAGCATTGCAAATTTAATCCTACAGGCATGATTTCTAGAATGGAGCAGTATATGAACAGGAATTTATACACATTGAGCCAGAAAACAATTAATCCGAATATTGATCCTATAGGGATGATTGCTAACACACGTTTGGATAGATTGATACACATAAAGACTGGATTATCAACTGATCATAATGTCTCTATTATGTAGACATAACATAGAACTTACAAGCATGATATGAAACTGCACAAATGGGATCCTATAGGCAGGATTTCTACCCAATTTAGAAAATGAAAATAAGAAACCCTTCCCGATTTTACTAAATACCCCGGAGTTTTTTGTTACAAAATTATTACAGACCAGATTAATGAGTTACATAATAATCAAATAAGCTATAGAGAGCCTACAACAGGCCCAAATACACCTGGGCAACCCAGGCCTTCAAACCATAGCAGCTCCAAGGCTCACTTTCACAGGTACACAATAATCAGTGGTGAATGATTCACCCACAGCACACAGAACCCAAATTTCTAGTGTGTCAAAGTTCTCAAGGGCTTCAAGAACCCAGGGCAATGCTCACATTAAAGGACCAAATGCTCAGAAATAGTTCAAAGGAGGTTAGGAACCAAACCCCAGTGTGTCAGAGTTCACAAGAGTCTCACATGAACACCGAGCAGTGCTCAAACTGAGAAGGTGAAGGATAGAACCTAAAGGATCTAAGAGTGGGAGTTTAAAAGTAGCAGTATATAAAAGAGACAATGGTAAAGGACAAATTTTAAAACAGGTTTGATGACAGAGTTTAAAAGTACAGAATATATAGGCAGAATTGCATTAAGAAGACAAATTGGCAAGACTTGCAAGGCTATTCACGCACAGTATCTAAGGAGTTAAAGTCTGAAAGGCCTAATTAGGCTAAGTGTACATGCTAACATTTTAGGACAGCTTTGTTCAATCACAAAGACCATCTATACAATGCATTAAGGCAAACAGTCAGATAATCACATGAATCCAAATGGATACAAAACACATTAGAAGGCAAGTTATCAGGGCACATGAATGAAAGAGAAAGGTTTAATAATAATACAAGTTTGTAAAGACTCTGGACTGATTAACTGGTGAACATACTAGTATTATCCTAAAGATGCTAAGTTCAAGATACTTTCAGAACTGGCAAAACAGCATACATGAAACAAGTTAAAAGACATTAAGTTAGCCTCTAAGAGGATTCACATTATTCAAAACACAACCAATCTCAGAACTAACAGTAGAAATTGTAGGAATAAAGGAAATCACAGGAACATAAAAGTGGTAGAATCATGCTCAAAATGGATTTTAAACATGCTGGATCATAAACAATGTTCATGGATACATAGAAAGGAAATGACAAAGGATAGTCACTCACTAGTTAGGCAAGAAAACAAGAAATACACCACAATAGTCGAGAGCCCAGAATCACTTGGCCTTGGCTTTCAACCGACCAAGACCAGAATCAAACGAGAGTGCAAAGAGAATACAGAGCCAAAACCTCAATTTTCAATGAGAGTATATGGATTTTTCTTTCCTAGAGGGGAAAGGGGAGGGGTTTATATAGTGGTATAGTATAAACATGAAACACGATAAGTATTAAACACAGAATCAATTAGGATCTAATTTTTTAGGGAAAATAACACATAACAAAGAGTTCAGTATATTAACAGAGAATAATGGCATGCAATCATGCGATTAACACTTAAAATAAGGGATACAACATAGAATAAGGAAAATATCACATAAGAATCGATTAACAATCAGAATGAGGGCGAAATAAGGTAAAAATAAAGGAAACATGGTAGATTGAACAGAAATAAGGAAAATATTAGTCACATACGAGAAAGGAAAGAGTATCAATCAGAAATCAGTAAAGAACAAGGAAAGGTCTCAAACCCTAATTGAGACTGATGCTTTGAATCGGAACAGAAATGCAAGAATTGTTCAATAAAACATGTATATAGACGAAAGATCGTCCAGATCTTCACAAAATCAAGATGAATCTATCCGTTATTGAGGTAGTTCTTGCCAAAAATAGGGCAAGAATCTAAGTAATACCATAGACGAGCGTATAATGATAGAGTAACACAAAATAGGTAAGTAAATCATGGATTGATTCCATGTTTGAGCCGGAATAGGAGAGATTTGGGGTGACGACGCTAAGGTTTGACAGAAGGAGGTGAAGGTTCGAGAGAGTATAGAGACGGCGGGGCTGGGATAATGAAGGTTAGGGTTTGGGATAGGTAGGTTAATTAAAAGGAAAGGAGTGATATGAGCCGTTGAGATCAACGGTTGTGATTTAAAAAGAGTTGGGTCAGTTCCGGACTGGGTTAGGCGGTTGTGGATAGGGCTTACGTGTTGGGCCAAGAATTTGGGTAGGCGTTTTAGGTGAATGGGCTAAGGGGTTGGTAGTTTAGGTCCGAAATTAGTGAATTTAGGGGCTATTAGTTAAATACCCAATTTAATTAATAAAAGAATTTGTGAAAAATGTCAAATAAAATAGTGAAAATATTATTTGTGCATAAAAATGATTAATGAAAATTATTTAACACTATAAAAATATAAAAAGTTATTTTTCACAAAAATAAAGTAATTATAAGTATATACGGGCTATAATTGCAAAATGTACAATATTAGCCTTAAAATGCAAATGTATTTATGATAAATGCATCAAAATATTTATGACTTAATATGGATATAAATGATGAAGTTAGATGATAAAATCATCATAAAAATTATTTGTGATGCAGTTAATGATTATTTACACAATAAAATATAGGAATAAATTGATTAAAAAATCTTTTAAAAATTAGGAAAAATACTTGATGATGCTCATGCACTATTTTGAAAGTATATATGCATATTTAAAATATATGAGGGAAAAATTGTGTATCAACAGCTCTCCCTCTTTACCCGGGAAGGATGAAAGAGTTGTCGGGTAAAGAAATGATGACTGATTTTGATCGAATGGAGCGATTTGAAATATAGGCCGCCCTCTGGTTTCTGAGCTGCCTACATATCCCTGGTTTTACAGGAATCAGGCCATGTGTGGTTCTGGACCCAACGGTGAATGAAACCGATGGAATTGTTATAGGAATAGTCGTGTGTTTTGGAAAGGGTTCTTTTGGGAAGGATAGTATCGGATGGATTCATGCGGAGTTATGAATGTGAATCTGAAACGTAACGGGTGTGTTATAGAGCAAGTATCAGAATAGCCATATAGTAAGAAGCGAGAATTGGTGGTGGTTGGTTATGTTTAAAACATTTGCGGAATATGAACGTTGTAAACGGAAATCGGAGCGAAGATTGCTCCCGTTTAAAGAACAGTTACTTCCTGGATTACCTGTAAAACTTAAAACACGATGCGTGCAAATATATAGGGATTATTGCGAGAATTTAAACATGATGCAAATTCCCTTTGGACCATGAAGGTTGTCTTTGGACGGTGATGATGATGTCCTTAGACCATGACGTCCCTGGCCATGAATCATGGGATAAGGTATTCGCAGGCCATGAAATGATGTTCTCGGGCCATGAGAATGGTGCCTTTGAACCATGACGCCTTCGAATAATGATGTGCAATATTGAGAGATCCTTAGGCCATGAAATGGTGTCTTCAGGCTATGAGGATGACGCCTTCGGACTATGACGCCTTTGGACAAATTGGCTATATATCAGCCCATGAGATGCAGAGACATGATGCTTGAGATAAAACAAGATAGAGCTTAGTCTTGTGCAGGGTCGGGGGAAGAGCTTAGCCCCGAAAGAAGAATAATGCAAGGTTTGGAATGGAGCAACATTGGTGGTTATGCAAGGAGGGACGATGCTTAGTCTCGTGGTGGAAAGGCAGAGCTTAGCCTTACGCAAGGTTTGAGATAGTGCTTAGTCTCATGCAAGTGGAAGGCAAAGCTTAGCCTTATGCAAGTGAGGAGGCAGGGATTTGCCTCATACAAGATTTGAGACAGTGCTTAGTCTCATGCAGGGGGAAGGCAACGCTTAGCCTTATACAATGAGGAGGCAGGGCTTAGCCTCATGCAAGATTCGAGATAGTGCTTAGTCTCATGCAAGTGGAAGGCAATGCTTAGCCTTATGTGAATGAGGAGGCATGGCTTAGCCTCATGCAAGATTCAAGATAGTGCTTAGTCTCATGCAAAGAGAAGGCAATGCTTAGCCTTACGCAAATAGGGAGGCAGGGCTTAGCCTCATGCAGGAATTGAGACAGTGCTTAGTCTCATGCAAAGAGAAGGCAATGCTTAGCCTTATGCAAATAGGGAGGCAGGGCTTAGCCTCATGCAGGAATTGAGACAGGGCTTAGTCTCATGCAACGAGAAGGCAATGCTTAGCCTTATGCAAATGGGGAGGCAGGGCTTAGCCTCATGCGAGATTTGAGACAGTGCTTAGTCTCATGCAAGTGGAAGGCAATGCTTAGCCTTATGCAAGTGAGGAGGCAGGGCTTAGCCTCATGCAAGATTTAAGACAGTGCTTAGTTTCATGCAGGGGTAAGGCAATGCTTAGCCTTATGCAAGTAAGGAGGCAGGGCTTAGCCTCATGCAGGAATTGAGACAGTGCTTAGTCTCGTGCGGGGGGAAGGCAATTCTTAGCCTTATGCAAGTGAGGAGGCAAGGCTTATCCTCATGCAGGAATTGAGACAGTGATTAGTCTCANAGTCTCAACCGCAAGGCAACCTCTGACACGTTCGTTTGCTTGCTCCCCCAACATGTATCAATAAAACCCTTAAGGTGCTTGTAAGCATTTTGATCGGGAGCACCCGTGAGATATCCTCGCTGCTCCAACAAGGTCAGCATCACATTGGTAATTTGAAAATTGCCCGCCCGGATCCGGGGTGGGACAATTGCACTGGCATATCCTTGGTTGGGAAGCACCCGAGGGTCCACTCTTGGAGGTGGTGGGGGAGGGTCCGGAACATTATCATTGGTATTGGCCTGGCGGCCTCTCCTTTGTCCTTGAGGTGCAAGAGGCACCTCATCTTCACCGAAGTCATCAAACTCCTCCCCCGGGATCACATTTCCAAGAGGGTCATTGTTGTTTGCCGCCATATTGAACCTGAATTGGCATCACACACAAGTTAGTATCACAGAAGGAAAGAAAAGCAATACACAAAACTATTTAGATAGATAGCCAAAACCATTAGCTTCCCCGGCAACGACGCCAAAAAGTGATCGGAGCCAACCCTACACCACTATGGAGTGGCAAGAGCGGTCGATGCAGCTTTTACCCGAAAAGGTCGGGATCGAATCCACAGGGAGCTAGAATTGGGAATTGGATTCCTATCTAAACTAGCAATGCGTAATGCTCTTAATTACGCTTCCATTCATAATTGTTCTTTTGATTACTTCTACTTTTATACTAATGAGATGCTAAACTAAACTAAGAATAATTGCTTGAAGGGTTGTCTAATAGGTAACGAGGCACTAGGGAAGTGACTTTCCCCTAGGTGAATACTTGACGGGATCTAGAGTCTAAGGCAAAGATGTTATGTTTGGAATCGCTATATAGCCAATGCACGACACTACTCACTCTATACCTCTCGGTAGCTTGAGTGACTTTGCCCTAATTGACTTTCTCAAGACCAATTGGGTGTCGAAATTATACAAGCAATGTAGGCTCAAGTCGGGTATTACTATCTCTATATTTTACCCTTTAATTGGGGCTATCAATCTCTTGAGTACGCCCCAATTCCTTGTTGGACTGATTACCTAGACTCAAGCTCTCTTTCTCAAGAAGAGATCAAGTCAAATAGGCACGAATTAGTGTTTGCAACCACTAATCCAACATAGAAAACACAAATCAGTCGAAATATCAACCACCCATAAACATCTAAGCCTTAAAACACAAGACCCATCAAATACCCACACTAGGGTTGAGCCACAACCCTAGCTAATGGGTCTAGCTACTCATAATAATGGAAGAAAACATGTAATTAAATGAAGAATAACCCATATAATATGTTTACAAGCTAATAATCAAAGATTCAATGTTGAACTAGCCACAAAATTACTCAAAATAGGTCCAAAACGGCCTTCACGTCCTCAACTAAAAGTTAGATACCCTAAAAATCTAAAAAAGAACTATTTATACAAGGCTGAATTTTTTGGACAAAAATACCCCTGCGGAGGTATCGCGGATCGTAGAAAATGCACCGCAGCCGCGGTGAGGCTTTTTAGCTTGATTTTTAGGTCTCTGAATCTGGCCACCGCAGACCGCGAAAAATGCACCGCGGTCGCGGTGACTTCACTGAGGTCCGCACAAAATGGGTTCCCGCTGTAGTGGCTTCCAACTTCTAAATTCTCAACTCTATGAATCTCTTCACTGCGGACCACATAAAATGGAGTGCGGCCCCGGTGAGGCTACTGCGGTCCGCACAAAATGCTTTGCAGCCGCAGTGCTTGAGCGTCCAAAAACTGCACCTCTCTGAATCTCCTCACCGCGGACCGCATAAAATGGATTGCGGCCGCGGTGGGTCTGTTGTGGTTGTGCTTTGACTTGTTCTTGGTACTTGTGCAGGTTTCACTCCTTTTTGAGATGATTTTTGAGCTCTTGTCACTTTTTTGACCAAACCCTGCAAACAAGTACAACATGTAAGCCTTTGGGACTATTTGTATGCATTTTTAATCAAAACTCAAGTAAAAAGGAGTGTAAAATGAACTAGAATCCCTAGTTATCACCACTCTCCTTGTATCTGATGCACCAGCAGGTCTGAGTCACCGATTAACAGCAGTTCCTGAACATTCATGTCGACAGCCAAATTGACCCCTAATATGCAAGCTCATACTCAGCCATATTATTGGTGCATGGAAACCTGAGTTTTGCGGACACCGGGTAGTGCTGACCGGTTTCCGATACCAAGACGACTCTGATACCGACTCCCTTGAAATTTGCAGCTCCGTCGAAAAACATTCTCCAACCGTCGTAGGCTTCAGCAATGTCCTCTCCTATAAATGATACTTCTTCGTTAGGAAAATACGTTTTTAGTGGTTCGTATTCTCCTCCTACAGGATTATCGGCAAGATGATCTGCCAACGCTTGTCCTTTGACTGCCTTCTGAGTTACATTGATGATATCAAACTCACTCAGCAATATTTGCCACTTGACCAGCTTTCCGGTAGGCATAGGCTTCTGAAAGATGTACTTCAGAGGATCCATCCTTGATAGGAGGTATGTGGTATATGCATAGAAGTAGTGCCTCAATTCTGAGCTATCCATGTCAGAGCACAACAAGTGCGTTCCAACAGAGAGTACCGTGCTTCATAAGGTGTGAACTTCTTACTCAAGTAATATATGGCTTTCTCCTTTCTTCCCGTCTTGTCATGTTGTCCCAAAACACAACCGAAAGCCCCATCTAATACAGATAGGTAGAGTAGCAGTGGTCTACTAGGGACTGGCGGTGTGGACAGGTATTCCTTGATTTTGTCAAAGCCTTCTGACAATCCTCAGCCCAACTGGTTGCAGCATCCTTCTTCAGTATTTTGAAAATTGGTTCACATATTACTGTGGATTGCGCTATGAAGCGGCTGATATAATTGAGGCGTCCCAGGAAACTCATCACGTCCTTCTTGTTCTTCGGTGGTGGTAATTCTTGGATAGCTTTAACCTTTGACGGGTCCAACTCGATTCCTTGGCGGTTGACGATGAATCCCAACAATTTTCCTACACGAACTCCAAATGCATATTTTGCGGGGTTCAGTTTTAAATTGTAATTCCATAGCCGGTCAAAGAACTTTCTCAAGTCTACTATGTGATCTGCGGCTTTCTTGGATTTGATGATGACATCGTCAACATATACCTCTATTTCCTTTGTGTATCATATCATGGAAGATGGTCGTCATGGCCCTCATATAGGTGGCCCCAGCATTCTTTAGACCGAATGGCATCATTTGTAGCAATACACTCCCCATGGTGTAATGAAAGCTGTTTCTCTGTGTCTTCTTCATCCATCCAAATCTGATGATAACCCGCGAAGCAATCTACAAAGGATTGGAGTTCATGCTTGGCGCAATTTTCGATCAGAATGTGTATATTTGGTAGTGGGAAATCGTCCTTGGGACTTGCTCTGTTTAAATCCCGATAGTCAACACATACTCTGACTTTCCCATCTTTCTTTGGAACCGGTACAATGTTGGCTAACCAGGTTGGGTACTCAACTACCCTGAGGACTTTGGCTTTGATCTGCTTAGTGACTTCCTCCTTGATTTTTAGGCTCATGTCTGGTTTGAACTTTGTGAGTTTCTGCTTCACTGGCGGACACATTGGATTGGTAGGCAATTCATGAGCCACTATGGATTGTGCTCAGACCGGTCATGTCATCATATGACCACGCGAAAGTATCCTCATATTCTTTCAGGAAACGAGTGTATTCTTTATTCTCTGACAGTAACAGGTGAATACTTATGCGAGTTTCTTTGATGGTTTCAGAATCTCCCAAATTGACTATCTCGGTTTCGTCCAGGTTGGATTTAGGCTTATTCTCAAAATTCTCAACTTCTTTGATAACTTCCTCAGGTATCCATCTTATTCTTCCGAGCCACTATCCTTATGTTGCATTGTCTCATTACATGTCACAGTCGTTGGTTCATTAAGGTAAGAAATAGTAATGCTATAGAATAAAAATATGAAAGATAACGATAATAAAGCATCAAATTATTTGAAAAATGCTGAAACGTTAAACAAAATATCGTCTAGATGACTTCAAAACAATGTTTTCCAGAGCAAAATACTGAAAGAAAGATGTTTTTAAAAAAAATTCTCAAAAGACTTGTTTTTCAAATAACATTAGTAGCCATGCTACCTCGGGACTCGTCTGGCCCTTGATGGTGAGGCGGCCAGTTCCTGAGAAATGCTCCCCTCTCCACCGTCTAAATGATAAGGCCTCCTTCCTCCTCCTCCTCAACTATCACATTGCAATCCATATCTTCGTCTTCTAAGAATAGATTCCTTAGCCCAGCCAAAGCTTCTTCTTCTTCGGATCTCCATATTGTATCGGCCTGATGAAAGGTCTGACTCAGATGCGGCACTGGCTGCTCAAGAGGGTAATAGGGACCACGCCATGGTGGCGACCAATCATCATATTCTTGCCATGTATACGGATATCCAAGCCCAAAGGTTGTACCATAACGTTTCAGCTGTATTGGTTTAGTAATGCCCTGGAGTTTCTTCCCAAGCCCTTTGCCGGGTTCATACCCTGACCATGCCAATATGCTTTCTATTTTGCTGCTCCACCATTTATCTTTCTCAATTGCATTGACACGCTCGATGCGGTGATAAGTTTCTCCACCCAACTTCCTTCTGTTCTCTACGACCGGAACGGTTTGATTGGTGTAGATGGGATTGCTTCCATCTCCATGAATGACTACCTCTTAGTGATTCCATTCAAATTTCACAGCTTGGTGCAAAGTGGATGTGACAGCCCCAGTGGCATGTATCCAAGGTCATCCCAACAGCAGATTATAGGAGGTGGATATGTCTAGCACCTGAAATTCGACATCGAACCAAGTAGGACCCATCTGCAAACATAGATTGGTTTCCCCAATCGTGGCTCTTTGTGACCCATTGAATTCCTTCACATTCATAGTTCCTGCTCGTATTTCATGCAAAACCCTTGCCCAACCTCTTCAGAGTTGTCAGCGGACAGATGTTGAGGCTGGACCCTCCGTCTATCAAAACTCTGGCAATGAACTTATCCTCGCATTATACTGTGATGTGCAGTGCCCTGTTGTGGCTCAATCCCTCAGGCGGCAACTCGTCTTCGTGAAAAGTGATCTGGTGGCTCTCCAACACTTGCCCCACCATGTTGGCCATTTCTCCGCTGGTGATATTGTTGGGCACATACGCTTCATTCAATACTTTCATCAGAGCATTCCTATGTGCCTTAGAATTTGGTAGCAGCGACAAGATGGATATCTGGGCAGGAGTTTTGTTCAGATGATCAACAACAGAGTATTCTCTTGCCTGTACTTTCCTGTAGAGATCATCTGGACCAGTTTCAATGATGGGTTATTTAGCAGCGGCTTCCTTGCTTGTTCCTCCCAAATTTTTAGGTGTATAGATTCTTCTAGTTCTGGTCATCCCTTGTGCAGCACCAGACTCTTCCATTTTTGCTTTTCCTTTTCTCCTAGCTTCGGCAACATAATCCCAAGGTGCGGCATTGGAATTGAAGGGTGGTGTGGATGCCACCGTCACAGTGAAGGGTGTGGCTACCTCTATTTCAAATGGAGTAGGTGTAGTGGCAGGTGCTGTCACTTCGATTTCAAAAGGAGCTGATGTGGCTACCTCAACTTTGACCGGTGGCTGTATCTGTACCATAATAGGAGTGAGTGTGACTGCAGGTTTCTTAGGGTCGTCACCTTCCCGAATAAGCCTAATTGACCCTTCAGGATCCCATTCTTCATCAGTTTCTATCACATTTACTCCTTCACCCCTATGATCTGGGAGGGGATTGTTGCGGACATTAGGTGCGGCTTCCTTTGCTTGTACGACTTTGGTATCAATCATGGTCTGAATCTTGTCTTTCAAAGTGCGGAATTCATCAATAGTATGCCCCTTCATATCGGAAAGGTATGCACATATTTTGTTTGGGTTGACCCATTAGGAGGAGTTTTCCGTGGCAACAGCAGGAATAGGGGTAACATATCCGGAAGCCTTTAGTCTTTCGTATAGTTGGTCGATGGGCTCAGCAATAGGGGTGTATTGTTTGAGCGGCCTGCGATCGAAATTGGGCCTGGGTTTTTGATAGTTTTGACGGGTTGGAGGTGAATGATAATAGGCTGGTTGGGTGTTATAAGTGTGTAGGCAGTAACGGTTTGAGGATATCTGGGAGGTGAAGGTTGGTATGTGGGTGGAGGTGCTTGGTATGTGAGTGGAGATTTTGGAACTTGGGCTACCATCACTGCCCCTATTTCTTTCTTCTTTGATATACCCCCTGACTATAATTCTTTGTTCGTAGCCCGCAATGCCTCAAAATTGGTTACCATCCCGCTCTTGATTCCTTCTTCAATCCTTTCCACGAGTTTGATGATGTCGGAGAATTTGTGATTCTCGATGACCATTAACCTTTCATAGTATTGTGGATCCTGGGCCCTAACGAAGAATTTGTTCATCTGCTCTTCTTCCAATGCTGGCCTAACCTTTGCAGCTTCTGACCTCCATTGAGTACCATACTCGCCGAACATTTTCGTTGGTTTCTTCTTGAGGTTCTGTATGTAGAAGACGTCCGGTGTACTTTCTGTATTGAACCTGAATTGGTCCATGAAGTCTGATGCCATGCTTACCCAGTTAACCCACTTCTTGGGATTTTGACTGATGTACCAAGATAGGGCGTCTCCAGTGAGACTTCTCATGAACAGCTTCATGCAAATTCTTTCATCTTTCCTGACCCCCACGAGCTTGTCATAGTATGTCCTCAAATGTACCTTCGGGTCCCCTATTCCGTCAAACATCTCAAACTTAGGAGGTTTGTAACCCTCCGACAGTTCCACGTCTGGTTGAATGCATAGATCCTCATAATTCAGACCCTCAATTCCTTTGCCTCCTTCAACACCTTGGACTTGGCTTGTGAGCTTCTTGAGCTCCTCCGCCATATTCTTAATAAGTAGGTCCTTCTCGGCGGATCCTGGAGCGTATGAGATTGGTTGAGTGGAGTGGGGTAAGGTTTCCACGTATATGGGATTGTTTTGCTGGCTGCCTGGGGTTTGAGTGTAGTGGTGATCATTAGTTGAATTTTGCGGATCAGGGATAGGTTGTGGGGTATTCTGAGGAGTATGGTAAGTGGTTTGCATGTACTGAGTCGGAAGATGTTGCTGTTGAGGAGGAGTTGGTACTAGTGCAGGATTAGGATTTTGGGGAGGTGTTGCGTATTGATGGGGTGCGGGGGGATTTTGTAGACGTTGGTTTGGTGTATTTTGAGGAGGTACTGGGTTCTGGGCATTTTGCTGGTTAATATTTGGGACGTTTAGGGTGAGGGAGAGGTTTGCCAAGTTGCGGACTTGCTCAAGTTCCCCTTGCAATTCTAGTATTTTTTGTTCCAACCATAGGACCAAATCATTTTGTGCCGCGAGTACTCCGACCGTCTGAAGTTTCCACATTCTCAGCATGTGTAGCGTTGTCTTTCCTGACACCACTCATATCATCCATCTTAGTTTTTCCCTTGCTTTTCGGATCACTTGGAGGAGGAGGAGGTAGAGGACCTCTTGATCTGGTATGGTATGCTGATGATGCCAGTAAGCACGAACCAACCTTAGGGGATGGGAATAAACAAATAAAAAAAAGAAGAAAACAAAAAGGTAAACAAGTCAGTGAGGAGTATTAAAAAGGTTGCTTGCAGTATTTAAACACATATTGCGGAATAAATTCGCGTCCTAACTTGGGGACCTCATTGTGCCCGAGGTAGGCCTAAGCGACATATAGATTTGGAGAAAAACTGATGCCAATAACTGCGTCATTTCATTAATGTGAAAAATAAACCGAATCTCTAATAAAATGACAATAATAATAAAGAGTCACTAATGGCATGTGCCTTATTATAATCAAAGTCTTAAATGAGTCTAGGAAGAAATAGAACATTATTTCTAATCTATTTGGTCCCATGAGGACCTTCTCCGTGCTTGGCCTTCTTGGCTCCATCAATCAAATTTTCCAAGTCGCGTATATCCAGCAATAGATTTTTTACCAATCCAGCAGCAGTGGTGGGATGTTTTGGACCATGCCAAACCTGGGAGCTTCGTGCTTCATTTCTGCAAAACAAGTAGAATTAGCCATTTCCACCTCCAGATTTGTGTATTCACTACTACAAAAAGGTCTTTGGCGGCAATAAAAAAGGGAATTAGTGGCAATAACAATAGCCTCTATATCATTTACCGGCCATTGATCTTTAGCCGCTGAAGCCAGGGTCGCTAAAGCCTTTAGCGGCATTTATCACAAAAGCTGGTAAAAGGTATGACTTATTGCCACTAAATATAATTTGCTTTAATGGCAATTGTTTGCGACAATTATGATGGCTGCTAAATCCAAGCTAAAACAGCTACTAATGCTTTTTTAGTGTCCATTTTTATAGCCACTAAATTCAAAAAAAGATTGTTGCGAAAAGTCCATACCTTTAGTGGTAAATGTTTCGTGGCAATTAGAATGGCTATAATATCCCTTCTGAAAACGTACTAGTATGCCCTTTTAGCATCCATTTTAATGGCTAGTAAATTCAATTAAATTGTCGCTAAAAGTCATCTTTAGCAGCAATTATAATGGCTACAATATCCCCTGTGGAGACATTATAATTTGCCCTTTTTATTGTCCATTTTTATAATCGATATATCTGTTAAATTGGTGCTAAAAGTCACAAGCTATAAGGGCAATAGTTTAGCCACTATTAATAATAGCTAATACATTCGTTCAAACAAGGTTCTAAATAACAAAAAATACTAATATTAATTCATATAAATATAATGTATCTCATAAATTTTAACAAACAAAAGAGAGTACTAATCCAAAATATTGATATCACAGTAACTTAAAAAAAACTTATACTGTTTGAAGTAAATAGCTAATGTCATTATATGACTAATTCCAACGAATAATAATCTTCAAGTAATATTTGCAACTCTTCATCATATTGAAATCTTTGATCGATCATCAGACTGTATGACCTGAAATTATAAAATAACTATGTCAATAGATGAAATATATGAGCACTGTAGATGTACGCATAAGCAAGCAAATCTTCTTCTACTAGCAATCACTAAATGTAAGAGGAATGCAAGCCAGAGATGATCACACCAATGTAGAAAGCAAAAACATATAAAGTTTATGCAAGACTTGGCGGGATTTCGCTTAAGAAGAAGCTGTAGATCTTCTGTGAACCTCAATTTTTGTGCTGTCAAAGCATTGGCTAGGCTATAAAAAAAACTTACTGTAGAATAATTGTTTAATTTTTGGTCTCAAAACCAGTTCAAACTATCCAAATTTTCCAGTTGAATTTCAAAACCTAATGTTAACCAACTAGTTCAGAGCTGCTGTATATTGAAAATAATGGAGGAGAAACTAGTTCACAACTGAAGATTACAACTCCGCTAGCTTTCACTGAAGAACCAGTTCATACAATCCAAATAGAGATATAATAACACACAGTAATATTAAGTAATTCTATTTTCACTAACTAAAGTTAAAACATTTCACTGACCAACAGTCTGGGGGAACTTGTGTTTTCTGATCACAAGTCACAACTACTCTCGCAAATAAAAGGAAGAGAGACCAAGAGGGTATTGGGGGGTGGGGGTGGGGGGAGGGTAGGTGGGGAACAATACTCATTTCTTAGAACGATCAATTTAACATGCTTGTTTTTAAACTTAGATGTTTGATCAATTTCAAAATACTCAATCCTTATTCTGGATTTAGGACAGCAGAAGACACATATATGCTCAGCCTTTGGTCCAAACATTGCATTACATCATAATTATGCATGAAATAGTAGGTAGTTATTAACACAACCAATAATCTAGATGCTTTTTTTATCCCGTAATAGCTTCCAGTATTCATACGTGACTGAGATCTATATTTTTGACTGACAAACAAGATTAATCATACTTTCAGGAGAAAAGAAGCTGATCAGTTAAAAAGATTTGAACATCTAGAGATGGCTATATACAACATTCAATCAGATGTATATGAACATAGTAGATAAAGTAGCTTTGGTTCCAAAGAGACCTACTGACAGTGGGAAGTAGAAGAAGCATTTTTTTAAAGTAAGGAAGGTCCATTTTCTTCTATTTAAGAAATTAACTCATTTAACAAACCTTTTCCTCAGGAAATGTCTTTCCAGCAGAAATCTCCCCCTTTAATTGGAAAGAGATGTAAGAAGTTTGAAAGACATGTAATAATATTTAACAAATGAATAGATGAAATATTTAAAGGAAGAAGAAAACGTTCAGGCGAAGATATACTAAGATCATAAAAGAAGATATTTTAATGATGTACAGTAAAAAAAACTAAAACAGTAGCGAGCTAAAGGATAAAGATGAGTAGTACCGTGAGAAAGTAAAGTATTTTAAACAATACTAGGTATCCTTGATTTGTGGTACTCGTTCATGGCCGTTGTTGGCATCGGGGACCTGATAAATATTAACACATCAAATAACTTCATACTTTTATACAATTAAAATTTTATTAAGAATGTCTAAAACCAATGAAATTGAGTTACCTATTCACATGAGGTGCCATTGATATTTTGAGGCATAGATTCATTCGGAACATATTTGTGCATTAATTGTCTCATTTGGAGTAATTCTGATTGCATCTTTTCTTGATTTAGTCATCAGATTCATTTCTTCATAGTGCTTATCCTTTACCTCAGTTATCTCTTAAATAAACGATGTTGGGACATAAATCTTACTTCTGTAACCTGCTTACACACTTCCTCCCGGCAATAGCGCATGTATTCCTAAGGATTCGGCTAAAAGAACTAAATTTAGCCATCAATGCCAAGCACTCAAAGATGCGAGGCTCAGATCAGCAAGTTTATCTTTGGCTGCAAAAAGGGAGAAATGTAAAATGCCAACATTAACACATATCCCAGGGAAGAATACATTTTTGAGAGCAGAGTGATTCAGAGGATGGAGCTCTTGGTACTTAATACACTGGAATGGATAATGGGGTGTATCACTCCTTTTAATTTCATAAATTATTTTGTATCAAGATTTCGCAAATATGGTTCAAGGAAATGTGTGATCTCTAGAACTCTGGAAATCATCTTTGATGCTCTCAGAGGTAATTTTGATTTCTCATTCAAAGTCTAGTTTTCTGATTTAGTCAATAGTGATTTTTTTAACCATTAAGCAGATATAAAGTTATGAGTGTGAGACCATCAATACTCTGAAAGGTCTAACCAATCACAGAGCTATTCACTTCAATGAACATGGAATTCACATATTGCAGTGAAGTTTATTCACAGGCAAAACTCCAATCCATTATAATCTAGGAAAATAACATAAAGAATTCTAATTGACACTAGCGCAACTATTAAATACTACTGAGATTTTTACAGTGCAGGACTACTTGGTAGAAGAACCACCTGTTTATTAGCTTATTTCTTCAGAAAAAGAATGACTATCAAGTGCTAGATAATGCCTAAGCGAAACTTGTCTTAACATCGTTTGTCTTTCCAGCCTTATCAGAAGTACATTTGTTTCTGCATACTGGACACAAAAGAAAGCAAAACTTACATACAGCATCTACGGCTGTGGTGTCCTTAATTTAATTTATGATTGTAGATTTTTTCCAGCTAAACAAAGGAAGACTACTACCTAATAGAGACTTTCTATCACTTAACAACCCGAAAGAGATTCAACTACTTGTAAGATGATGAAAAGATAGAACCTTGGGCCACCTAAATGAGTATCATCACTGATCTTGGGACTAAATATTACTAGTTCCAAGTGAGCATTTACCATAGGAGCTACCCAAACACACACGTGATGTTTCTGTCACTTAAGAAGTAAACAAACGCTCAAAGCCAGTTTATGTCATTTGCTTACCAAGGAACAACTCAATACAACTATCTACATGGAAGATAGGTCTTTCAGAATCCAATAAGAAAGTCGTAATGAATTTTGCTAGACGCAAATCCTTGGCGCCTTGTTTGGATAATTGAGTGAAGGCAAGGTATACCAATAAGCAAAAATGCAAAAGTAGTTCTACTGAAGAGTTATTAAGAGGACCTTCTCTGACATTTGATGCTACGTACACTACATGATGCATAAATAGTTCGAAAATTTGAATATTGATCTACATTCTGAGCCAAAGATCGTAGACTAAATGTGCTCTTAACAAATCAGATAATTATGATTTAATACTGACCAGTTGACCCCATTAAAGCTAAAGGAAGCTCGAAATTGGAATTACCCATTTAGTCCACAACATTTTATCTGCTCCTGCCTTAGCACCACCTCTCCTTCCCCAAAACCAGAAAAAAAGGAAACGAATGATAATGCTCGATATAATACAGACATCATAGTCATCTGACTAAGAAGGCATTGATAGATCGAATCTAATTTGTACCAAGGGGTATTCTTGCTCTTACATTTATTTAGCTGTTGTTTCACGGCACCATCTGCAGACAGTGAATGGCCACTTAACTACAATCTCACACCAACAGCCATTCTAATTGTGCAAGGCTCAAAAGAGACCAACTAAGTATTCAGATGTTATATTCATAAGTTTTAGCATTACAACTTACAACCTACTTAAACAAAATCATTCTATTCCAAAAGCATATGCGCAAGTAGCAAGTATATAAGTAGCATTGGCAGCTCATTTAGATACATCACAAAATCAATAGAAACCAACAAACACACAAGTGTTTATAGAAAATACTTAACCATGTTTAGAATTTTCCCTAGTTACTAAAAGCAATCAATTCACTGAGGGTTAATAGGCCAAGGGACAAATAAAAAGGGGGTTGCACTCCCTCATTTTTTGGAAACAGGGAGTTGCGCTCCTCTTTGTAGAACTATTTTGCATGAGTAAAAATCCACCTTTCCAAGTGTTGGCTTTGTCACGACCCTAGTTCACCAACCGTGAATATGTCATGACGGCACCTGGTCCCCATGACCAGGTAAGCCTAACATTTGCGGAAATGTAATAATTGCGGAAAAATAGAGAAAACCAAATCAAATATCTAAAGGAAACTGTACTGAATGCCGCATGGCAAGTACAACTCAACATCACAAGTCTAAAACAATTCCCAAAACCCGGAAACTCACAAATCACAAGCTAAGGGATACATAAGAGGCTCTGACTCAAGAATATCTATACAAAGGAGAAATACTGAAATAGCTATACTTATTACAGAAAGCTGGAAAGGGACTCCTCGGTCTGCGGACGTAGCAGATATACCTCGAAGTCCCTACCGATACGCCTCCTTCCAAGGCTGACAGAACTGAGTGGGAGTACCTGTATCTGCACAACAAAAATGTGCAGAAGAGTAGCATGAGCACACCACGGTGGTGCCCAGTAAGTATCAAGACTAACCTCGGTGGAGTAGTGACGAGGAACAGTCAAGGCACCTACCGGTCAATAAACAGTATAATCATAGGAATAATGGAAATGACATATAAATATGTAAAGACTGCATGAATGACCAAGAATGCTACAAATCACAATAAGGGAAAAATACAACAAGTAACAACGAGAATATAACAAATGAGGATAGGAAATGACGGCAGAATCACAATCCAAATCCTAAGGTCACAACACAGCAATGGGAAAACAAGTCAATAACTCATATCCTACAATGATGTTCACAAAGGTCTTATCCAACTCGTTCCACAATTTTGCCAAGTCTCGGACAAACCACAACTCGCGAAGACCCAGCATCTGAAATCTAACAATTGGCATCCTATGCCCCATCAATCTCATGGTCCTACCGACAACTAACTGGCTAACTAGGGCCACTCTCACAAATATAATGGATAAACGAGGGCGTACCTCCACCCTTAGCAAAATCAGGAGGAATTCATCTCTAAAAGGAGTGTTCAGCTACGTATATGCTTGTGCAAGTGTTTTTAACAAGAATTCTACCAACCAGAAAATATGAAAAGGAGAACGGACCGCACGTACGAATGTTTCCTCACAACTTCCAAGCGATAAAGCTCATACCGGTAAGCAACCCACAATCACATTATTAAACAAATAGGGATGCCTCCACAGACCGTCACAATTGCCTACAATCATCCCCTGACATAGCCCACCTTATTTCGCCACGTGTGCAATTAATAACATAATAAGCACCGCCTTATTTCGCCACACGTGCATCATAATGTTCCCACCTTATTCCGCCACATGCGCAACCCACATATAAGCATATAACATATCCCGCCTTATTACGCCGCATGTGCAAAACATCAATAACAACAATAGCACGGCAAAGACCTCGTGCAACCGTTCAACAACAACCGTACGGCAGAAACCTCGTGCATCACTATACCAACAACCGCACGGCAGAAACCTCGTGCATCACAATATCAACAACCGCACGGCAGAAACCTCGTGCATCATAATATCAACAACCGCACGGCAGAAACCTCGTGCACAATATCAACAAATGACAATATATACAGGAATAAAGCAAGAGAATCTACTCAAGAGATTCCGTTCACCAAAAGACGGTACAACTAACGTACAAGAAAATAACTGTAACAGGGAAATACTAAGCGCAATAAGGACAACTCAACAAGGGAGAAATAATACGAAACAACGATTCCATAATACTCAGTTCTACAATAAGGAAGTTAACATGGATCAAATAATTACAATTAAGGAGGTATCGACTAAACATAGGATATCTAACTTCTTCCCAATTAAGACCAATTAATTACACGAGAGATAAAAGTAATGCTTTCCAGATAGAGACAAGCAGTTAGGAATGATAATGTGACTACAAAAGGGCAAATGTCTACAGTTAAACAAGTAAAAGTCATTTAGGCAACAAGAATAACCAAAAAGGGCAGATAAATTCCAAGTAAGTCGAGTAGAGGTGGAACTAATAACAGGGAACTCAATCGTACCAAGAACAACTTCATATTCAGTGATTACAAGTACCTAAGAGCCTAAAAGGGCAATTTTTCCACAAATAAATCCGAACACGCACTCGTCACCTCGCATACAGGGAATACAATCAACAAAGAAGACTCAAATCCTAAGGGGGAGTCCCCCACACAAGGTTAGGCAAGATACTTACCTCGAACCGGCTAAAATCGACTAGCAACCACGTACTTGCCACGAGTACTCGACTCCAAATGGCCCAAATCTATTCAATTAAATCACACATTATAATTAACATCTCAAGCAATGGATTCTACTATTTAATTCAAAGCTAAAGCGCGAAATTAGGCAAAATGACCAAAACGCCCCTCAGGCCAACGTCTCGGGACCGGATAAATTTGGCATTTTCAAAACCCTCGTACTCTCACGAGTCTAACATATAAAAATCTCTCAAATCGGAGGTCAAACACCCCCTCAAAACTCAATAATTCGGTCTATGAAGTTCTACCCATTTTCATCAAAAATCTGAAATTAAAGGATGAAATTAAGAGGGTATTCATGGAAATTGGTCTAAATCGAGTGAGAAGCACTTACCCAAGTCGCCCAGGTAAAAATCCCTTCAAAAATCGCCAAGAGCCGAGCTCTAGAAGTCAAAATGTGATAAAAATGGTGAAACCCTCGAATTTGGGGTTTAATTCTGTCTGCCCAGCGATTTGTTCATCGCGATCGCGGAACAACGATCGCGATCGCGTAGAGGAAATTCGAGAAGTCCCAGAAATGTACATCGTGAACACGGTGATGAGAACGCGAACGCGGATAAGAGAAAAATAGTGCTTCGCGATCGCGGAAGCATGAACGCGAACGCGTTGAAGGAAAATATTGAGGTCCAGAAGTTGCTATACGCGAACGCGTGAAAGCCTATGCGAACGCGAAGAGGAAATAAACTGGGCTCCGCGAACGCGATAAGACAGATTCGAACGCGAAGAAGGATTTCGAGGTGGTCTTCAACAATGCATCGCGATCGCGGGAGAATCTTCGCGATCGCGTAGAAGGATATCAGAACAACAATACATCGCGATCGCTGGAGAATCTTCGCGATCGCGTAGAAGGATATCACAAGCAGCAACAACAGCAATTCAAAATAGGAGGAAAATGACCCGTTGAGCATTCGAAACACACCCGAGGCTCCCGGGACCCCGTCTAATCACACACACAAGTCATATAACCTAACACGGACTCGCTCGAAGTTTCAAATCACATAAAACAACATCGAAGCGACGGATCAAACCAAAAATCAAGCTTATGAACTTCCAAATCTTCAAAATACGCTTTCGATCAAAAACCTAAGCAAACCACGTCCGAATGACCTAAACTTTTGCACACACCTCCCAAATGACATGACGGAGCTACTGCAACTTCCGAAATTCCATTCCGACCCTCGGATCAAAATCTCACTATCGGAAACTTTAAAAATTCAAACTTCGGCATTTCAAGCTTAAATTAGCTACGGACTTCCAAAATACATTCCGAACGCTCTTCCAACCCCGAAATTACCTAACGGAGCTAACGGAACTATCGGATTTCCATTCCGAGGTCGTCTTTATACTGTTTTGATTACGGACCATTTTTCAACTCTTAAGCTCTCATTTAGGGACTAAGTGTCCCAAAACTCTCCAAAACTCAACACCGAACGTCCCGGCAAACCAAAATAGCAGAAATGAACTTAGGGGAAACGGTTAATGGGGGATCGGGGCGTGAATTCTAAAAACGATCGGTCGGGTCGTTACATCCTCCCACACTTAAACATTCGTTCGTCCTCGAACGAGCATAGAGAACATACCTGGAGTCTTCAAGTCACTGAGTGCGCACTTCCAACATCACCCGCGGGTGATCCCACGTCACCCCAATCCACTTAAGCCTGACGACACCATCTCAACTGAAATTTAACCTTTCTAACAATACCAATATGCCTTCAAGCCAGAATTCTCACCTTCCATCCGTTTCAAAAAGACCCGATCCTAAATCCATATCCGGTATCAGTCTCAACCAGCTACTTCAATACAAGCCAACGCACACAGGGTACAACCACACCACATGACACATCACACATAGGCCCACAATAACATTTCTGATAGCAATACTTGCCTGAGATTAAATCCGTACCGGCCATAAACCTCATATTCGACAGGAACTCTTTTCAAACCTCCACAACACTGGCGATGATACAATAACCACGAAAACCGCATAACAAAACACCCGAATAACCAAATCTCAGCCAACACCAACGGGTACACGCCCCACAAGCTAAAATACAAGAAGCATAGAACGGGAATGACTGAATATGAGAAAGGAAACACATAAGGAACTAACAAACAAATCAAACTAGCACAGTTTCTTCTAAAACACAAATCGACAAAACATCTAACAAGAAAGGATGAAAGCATATAAAAGACTCACAATGATCTTATACTGATATAACTCCTCACCGCAGTACACAGCCCGGTCTCAACATATCAAATCACCTGAAATCACGAGGGTCCCGCCCTCAACACTGAATTATAAGTAGGGCACACATCAACCCATCTAGAGACTCTCACTAGATCCATTCCATCTACAAATTACAACACAGGCTGGCTCCCACACCGGTGGAGCATAGAAATCACAGCTCGTAACCAAGAATACTCAGAGATCACATCAAACCTACCGAAACAGACAACATGAATTTACTACTAGCCTCATAACTCTCGACAACAGCTAGAAACGGACGATAGACACGGCTATCACTCATAGAACCTCCCAACAGAATAATCACGTAAACAGAGCACAAATCATGAAACGCACTCATAAATGGAACAACAATTAAGGGAACTCACCCCGATAAGCAGAACTGTGGTGAACTACAGATAGTGCCCCTCTATAACAAACCGAATCCGTACCTGAATGTCATTCAACTGGCGCACCGGCCTCAAGCCTACTATATGAAACACATCAACGAGCCGGGCCTCCCCCTCTTGGGCGCCCTCTACCTGCCGGAATACCTCGCTGGGACACACTGGTCCGAAGTCCGGGACAATCTCTCATCATGTGGCTAGTATCTCCACACTCAAAGCACCCTCTCTGTTGACGAGGCAGTGGGAACTGTGCGATGCGGGAACCCCGAGACCTATGAGCTCCTGAGTCACCATGCAAAGCCTGAAACGCGAACTGAACTGGCTGACCCGCAAAACCTCTACCATGACGCACCCTGCCTCCAAAATAAGGACCAGTATATCTCACCGGCCTACGAGGCCTCCTCGCCCCCTCAAGCTCTCTCTCCTGATATCGGCTGCTCTCTCCCTCATGAACCTGCCTGCCCTCTCTCTCTTTAGCATGCATACCCTTTATCCTCCTAGCAATATCCATCGCCCGCTGATACGGAATATCCATCTCCAACTCACGGGCCATGCTGGACCTGATGCTAGGAATGAGCCCCTCAATGAACCGACGAACCTTCTCGCGAATAGTAGAAACCAAAGCTGAGGCGTGTCTAGCCAAACTGGTGTAACGGACAGCATACTCCGAGACGGTCATAGCACCCTGGCGCAAATGCTCAAACTCCGCGCGCCATGCATCCCTGAGGCTCTGAGGAACAAACTCTCTCAGAAACATATCTGAAAACTGGGTCCAAGTCAGTGAAGCTGCCTCGTCTGGGCTGTCTAACTCATAGGTGCGCCACCAATCATAGGCGGCTCCTCGAAGCTGAAAAGTAGTGAAAGAAACCCCGCTCGATCCAGAGATACCCATAGTACGGAGAATACGGTAACACTCATCAAGAAACCCCAAAGCATCACTGATGCTAATCCACTGAACACCGGAGGATCATACTTCTTGAACCTCTCTAATCTCATCTGCTCTTGCTCGGAAGCCGCTGCCATGCCCTCGGACTGAACTGGTGCCACAGGCGGCGGAAGAATAATCTTTGGGACCTGCCCAACATGCGCTCGCTGCTCAAGAGTGCGGGCGGCGGGAGTCTGTGCTCCTCCCCCGGCCTGGGATGTGGCTGCAGCAAGGGGAAGCAATCCTGCCTGAGCCAAAGTGGTGTACATACACATGAACTGTGCCAAAGTCTCCTGAATGGCTGGGGTAGTAGTAGCAGTGGGCGTGTCAGGTGCTTGGACTCCGGCTGGATCTGCTGGTGGTACCTCGGTGGCAGCTCGCGCAGGTGCTCTCGCTGCACCACGTGCGCGCCCTCGAACTCTACCCCGGCCCCGACCTCTGACGGCTGCAGCAGGGGGCGCGGGTGCCTGATCACCTCGGGTAGTACGTGTCCTCACCATCTGTGAGAGAGTGGAAGACAGAGGTTCAGGATTGTGAATGTCAAAATCTCGCACGACAGGGAAATCAAATGAAGTGGAAATTTTCCTAACCGCTACATAGCCTCTCGCAGATAAGTACAGACGTCTCCGTACCGATCCACGAGACTCTAATAAACCGGCTTGTAATCTGTGACTCCTATGAACCTAGAGCTCTGATACCAACTTGTCACGACCCTAGTTCACCAACCGTGAACATGTCATGACGGCACCGGGTCCCCATGACCAGGTAAGCCTAACATTTGCGGAAATGTAATAATTGCGGAAAAATAGAGAAAACCAAATCAAATATCTAAAGGAAACTGTACTGAATGCCGCATGGCAGGTACAACTCAACATCACAAGTCTAAAACAATTCCCAAAACCCGAAAACTCACAAATCACAAGCTAAGGGATACATAGGAGGATCTGACTCAAGAATATCTATACAAAGGAGAAATACTGAAATAGCTATACTTATTACAGAAAAGCTAGAAAGGGACTCCTCGGTCTGCGGACATAGCAGATATACCTCGAAGTCTCTACCGATACGCCTCCTTCCAAGGCTGACAGAACTGAGTGGGAGTACCTATATCTGCACAACAAAAATGTGCAGAAGAGTAGCATGAGCACACCACGGTGGTGCCCAATAAGTATCAAGACTAACCTCGGTGGAGTAGTGACGGGGAACAGTCAAGGCACCTACCGGTCAATAAACAGTATAATCATAGGAATAATGGAAATGACATATAAATATGTAAAGACTGCATGAATGACCAAGAATGCTACAAATCACAATAAGGGAAATACAACAAGTAACAATGAGAATGTAATAAATGAGGATAGGAAATGACGGCAGAATCACAATCCCAATCCTAAGGTCACAACACATCAATGGGAAAACAAGTCAATAACTCATATCCTACAATGACGTTCACAAAGGTCTTATCCAACTCTTCCACAATTTCGCCAAGTCTCGGACAAACCACAACTCGCGAAGACCCATCATCTGAAATCTAACAATTGGCATCCTATGCCCCATCAATCTCATGGTCATACCGACAACTAACTGGCTAACTAGGGCCACTCTCACAAATATAATGGATAAACGAGGGTCGTACCTCCACCCTTAGCAAAATCAGGAGGAATTCATCTCTAAAAGGAGTGTTCAGCTACGTATATGCTTGTATAAGTGTTTTAACAAGAATTCTACAAACCAGAAAACATGAAAAGGAGAACGGACCGCACGTACGAATGTTTCCTCACAACTTCCAAGCGATAAAGCTCATACCGGTAAGCAACCCACAATCACATTATTAAACAAATAGGGATGCCTCCACAGACCGTCACAATTCTCTACAATCATCCCCTGACATAGCCCACCTTATTTCGCCACGTGTGCAATTAATAACATAATAAGCACCGCCTTATTTCGCCACACGTGCATCACAATGATCCCACCTTATTCCGCCACATGCGCAACCCACATAGGCATGTAACATATCCCGCCTTATTACGCCGCATGTGCAAAACATCAATAACAACAATAGCACGGCAAAGACCTCGTGCAACCCTTCAACAACAACCGCACGGCAGAAACCTCGTGCATCACTATACCAACAACCGCACGGCAGAAACCTCGTGCATCACAATATCAACAACCNAGAAACCTCGTGCATCACAGTATCAACAACTGCACGGCAGAAACCTCGTGCATCACAATATCAACAACCGCACGGCAGAAACCTCGTGCATCACAATATCAACAACTGCACGACAGAAACCTCGTGCATCACAATATCAACAACCGCACGGCAGAAACCTCGTGCATCACAATATCAACAACTGACAATATATATATACAGGAACAAAGCAGGAGAATCAACTCAAGAGATTCCGTTCACCAAAAGACGGTACAACTAACGTACAAGGGATAACTGTAACAGGGAAATACTAAGCGCAATAAGAACAACTCAACAAGGGAGAAATAATACGAAACAACGATTCCATAATACTCAGTTCTACAACAAGGAAGTTAACATGGATCAAGTAGTTACAATTAAGGAAGTATCGACTAAACATAGGATATCTAACTTCTTTCCAATTAAGACCAATTAATTACACGAGAGATAGAAGTAATGCTTTCCAGATAAAGACAAGCAGTTAGAAATGATAATGTGACTACAGAAGGGCAATGTCTACAGTTAAACAAGTAAAAGTCATTTAGGCAACAAGAATAACCAAAAAGGGCAGATAAATTCCAAGTAAGTCGTGTAGAGGTGGAACTAATAACAGGGAACTCAATCGTATCCAGAACAACTTCATATTCGGTGATTACAAGTACCTAAGAGCCTAAAAGGGCAATTTTCCACAAATAAATCCGAGCACACACTCGTCACCTCGCGTACAGGGAATACAATCAACAAGGAAGACTCAAATCCTAAGGGGAAGTCCCCCACACAAGGTTAGGCAAGATACTTACCTCGAACCGGCTAAAATCAACTAGCCACCACGTTCTTGCCACGAGTACTCGACACCAAATGGCCCAAATCTATTCAATTAAATCACACATTGTAAATAACACTCAAGAAACCGATCCTACTATTTAATTCAAAGCTAAAGCGCGAAATTAGGCAAAATGACCAAAACGCCCCTCAGGCCAACGTCTCAGAATCGGATAATTTTTTTTACATTTTCAGAACCCTCGTACCCTCACGAGTCTAACCGTATAAAAATCTCCTAAATCGGAGGCGAAACACCCCCTCAAAACTCAACAATTTGGTCTACGAAGTTTTACCCATTTTTCACTCAAAATCTGAAATTAAAGGATGAAATTAAGAGGAGATCATGGAAATTGGTCTAAATCGAGTGAGAAGCACTTACCCAAGTCGCCCAGGTGAAAATCCCTTCAAAAATCGCCAAGAGCCGAGCTCTAGAAGTCAAAATGTGATAAAAATGGTGAAACCCTCGAATTTGGGGTTTAATTCTGTCTGCCCAGCGATTTGTTCATCGCGATCGCGGAACAACGATCGCGATCGCATAGAGGAAATTCGAGAAGGCCCAGAAATGTACATTGCGAACGCGATGATGAGAACGCGAACGCGGAGAAGAGAAAAATAGTGCTTCGCGATCGCGGAAGCATGAACGCGAACGCGTTGAAGGAAAATATTGAGGTCCAGAAGTTGCTATACGCGAACGCGTGAAAGCCTATGCGAACGCGAAGAGGAAATAAACTGGGCTTCACGAATGCGATGAGACAGATGCGAACGCGAAGAAGGATTTCGAGGTGGTCTTCAACAATGCATCGCGATCGCTGGAGAATCTTCGCGATCGCGTAGAAGGATATGACAAGCAGCAACAACAGCAGTTCAAAATAGGAGGAAAATGACCCGTTGAGCATCCGAAACACACCCGAGGCTCCCGGGACCCCGTCTAATCACACACATAAGTCATATAACCTAACACGGACTAGCTCGAAGTTTCAAATCACATAAAACAACATCAAAACGACGGATCAAACCAAAAATCAAGCTTATGAACTTCCAAATCTTCAAAATACGCTTTCGATCAAAAACCTAAGCAAACCACGTCCGGATGACCTAAAATTTTGCACACACCTCCCAAATGACATGACGGAGCTACTGCAACTTCCGAAATTCCATTCTGACCCTCGGATCAAAATCTCACTATCGGACCGGAAACTTCAAAAATTCAAACTTCGGCATTTCAAGCTTAAATTAGCTACGGACTTCCAAAATACATTCTGAACGCTCTTCCAACCCTGAAATCACCTAACGGAGCTAACGGAACCATCGGATTTCCATTCCGAGGTCGTCTTCACACTGTTCTGATTACGGACCATTTTTCAACTCTTAAGCTCTCATTTAGGGACTAAGTGTCCCAAAACTCTCCAAAACTCAACACCGAACATCCCGGCAAACCAAAATAGCGGAAATGAACTTAGGGGAAACGATTAATGGGGGATCGGGGCGTGAATTCTAAAAACGACCGGTCGGGGTTACAAGTTCTATATAAAAATACAGTAGAACTCACCTAAAATGAAGCTGAAGCTCCTTTATGGCCAATACAATTAGTAGAAACTAAGTATGCCCAATGCAGCTATAGAGTTAATTAAAAATTATTAAATCAAAATAGTGAAAATTCTGGAAGCTGGTTTCAGGAAACAGGAACTGATTTGCTACAACATCAGAAGTGTGCACATTTGGTAACAACAATAGGATAATCATATTTTACAGAAATTATCCAAAATCAATCAATTTGAAGGTCAATTAGTCAAGACTACTGCAACACAAATAAGGACTCTAGAAAGAGAAAATGACCTCCCCCCCCCACCCACCAAACGTAACGAACGACACAGACAATACGTTACANGAAAATGACTCCCCCCCCTCCCCCCCCCCCACCCAAAGTTAAAGAAGACACAGCAAATAGTTTACACAAGAATTTATTGAATTCTAATTAACCCATTTCTGCAATAAACCAAACAAGCATTACTAACTCTATAAGAAAATCTATTTCTACCCAAAAAGAAAAAGTCGGACTAAGAAAAACATTAAACACAACACAAAGAACTGGAAAAACAAGGCAAAAGGTAACAAAATCATCCCAGTAGAAATATTAACTATCAACCCAATAAAAAATATTCAAGAATCACTAAGCAAATAACCACATTTAGCTTGACTGACTTCTTGAAAAAAAATAAAGAATAATTTCATCTTGTGTTAAAGAGAAATTTTAGCTTCAATGTCCAAAAAAAAACTAAACCCTACCTCTTTAATATCATGTGGTGAATAACATTGCAATACGATGCTTCTGTACCTCATTACTTAGCGATGTCCTTCATTCTACTTTGAGAACAATTTTCATAACAGAGATATGAAAAGAAGAAAATCAATTCAATCCCTCAAGATATGGTTGAACTTGGAATATTATAATCACAGAATATGCAAATGAATTGAACTAAAATTTGGTAATCTCTAGCTTTGGATAATTATTTATGCTATTTAAAGAAAAAGTCGGCCATAGGGGCAATCCAATAAAAGGAAGGGCAGGATTTAAAGAAAGATAAAAAAAGGCAGAAAATAGAGAGGCCACAACCCAGAATCTTATTCGCTTAGTTCCGCGTAGTAGTAGCCTTAGAAAAAATATAGAGGAACCAATTCAAAGAAAGAAAACACAAATTGTAAACACAAAAAAAATAGTAGATATCACAAACAACTATCAATCAGAGAAAACCACAAAAAAGCAGCAGACAAACAAACAACAAAAGAGTAACAGAGGAAGAATCAATTCAATCAATCGACTATCAATCAAACAACAGGCAGATATCACAAACAACTTAGCAAACACAAAAAAAGCTGTACTTTCACAAATCCCAAAACGCCATAGTTGGATATCAAAAATTAGAAATTGGTACTAGGTAAGCAGAATTTTTTGCCGATAGACAAGAAATTGAAGGAGAAGAATGATTTCTGCAACAGTCTTGAAACCTACACGAAAAGAGAAGTTGGAAACGGATGAGAAAGAGAAGATTGACAGCGACGATAGAGCATATTCGAGCAGCATCAACCCAAAATCAATTATAAATCGATTTCAAGAAACCTGCTAGGTAAGGAGAGAAGTTACTCGAAGATGATCGGAGATCGTGGCAGGCCGGAGACTGTTGAGCAATATTGTTAAGCGCGTAGGTTTTGCTACGTGTGCCTCACTTTCAAATTATTTTCCTATGGCGACTGGCGTGCGTCCTTCAAATTAAAGAGAATATGTTTTCCTATTGTTTTCTAATTGGAGGGAATGTAGTTTCTTGTCTAAAAAAAAATTGGAGGGAAAGATTTGTTTTTTGTACAGAGGGAAAGTTAAAATAATAAAAAAGTTGATTTCAATTAGTGCTTTTTAGCAATAATTTTTTTTATTGTCGGTAAAAGGATATCTTTTACTGGCTAATGATCATGTGCCGCTAATATTTTAGCTTAAATAATTCATTAGCGATAATTACCTTATTGTCGCTAAATAATTGCCGCCAAAGACCTTTTTTGTAGTAGTGATTTACACGCTAATGATCAACATATTGGGCGTGTTTTTCTCCAAATGATGCACAGATCGTGATTACGTCCCTTGGGATTATGAAAATTCCGGCAGAATTTGGACAAGGTTTGTCTTAGTGAGTTATTGCGCGGATAGCGTTATAACTCATACTAGGTTTAGACATGATGCATGCACAACTGATTTTAGAATGGGGTTTCTAGAAGAGTCTAGACTGGTACCCTCAAGCGGACTACTTGAGAGGGAAAGGCGCGGAACCATCGATTGCACCGCTGACCGACTAGTTTTACCGCAAATAAGCCTTTCCAAATTTAAAGGGTGATTTTAGGAAGAGCGCGGACACTCATCAAGCGCCGCTATGGTATTAATACGCACGAGTGGAATATGATGCGAAGCATGTTTTATGCAAAAATAACACGTTGTCAAGTATTTTCACATATTGAAAAATAAATGTAGTATTGAATGAACGTAAAGACATAAGAGAAAGAAAAACAGAGAAGAAGTTAGTTCGCATAATGAAAAAAAAAATTGTAATAAAGCAAATAAAGGGGTAAGGATTGGGGAAAGGCATGGTATAGCAGAAATAAAAGAAATTTGGAGCGAATGAACATGATTAGGAAATAAGGGGAAACACACGTTGTAATCAAATTAATCAAGAGTTGCATATAAAGGGGAAATAGGGAAAAGTATGTGCATGTAGCAATAAAAGGGAAATGGGAGCGGGAGATTCAAGTAACAACAAGATAACAAAGATACGCTTATCAGGGAAGACTAATTCACAAAGATCAAGTTCGTTTATGGTAAGAGCCTAAAAATATCCCCACCAGAGTCTCCATGCTTTCGCGCCCCCTTTTTCTCGCGAAATCGGGCTTCGACGTTTTGACAACTCCTTTTGAGAGAGTAGGGAAAAGGAATTTGTTGTTAGAGTCGCCACCTAACGGTTAAGGTGCGTTAGGGCACCTATAGCAAATAACTCAGATTATACCAGTTTGCATCACCAGATATCAGGTAAGGGCTCAAATTACCTTGAGGGGAAGGTGTTAGGCACCCCTCGAGGTCCACAACGGTGGGTCCCGGCAGAACTTAAATTATGCGAATTAGTCTATGTGATCAAAGCTAATAAACAAGGAATTACTAAAATATGAATAATCGATTGAAAGACAAGGAAAGGGGGGTCCTAAACTTTTTAGCCTAAAGGATCACCCCGTGCAATATAAATAATACTTCATAACTCCCTCGGGATGGGGTGTTACTAATATTATTTAGCGGGCACAGACTATCATCTCCTGCTACCCAATTACTATCTTTAAGTTGTTTACCTGAAGCGTACTAGTCAATTCTAAGTCCTGTCCTATGCGTGCATTACCCGTCCCATGTCTATGGTCCAGGAGGCTTTGGACCTACTATTTGGGTGGTTCTAGACTAGGCCTAAGGTTCTCAAAATTATAAATACAACGCGACAAGCAAAACAATTAGGAATTTTCAAATAAAGGAAGATATGGGCTCACATTAATCTCCGCATGTAAACAGCAAACGCACGCAACTGATTTAGCAGGCTTTATTAATCTCGGAGTCCCATAGGGCAGGATATCTATGTGATGAACATGCGAGCAACAGTATGTAGATTCAGTTCTCAATGCGAGTGTTAAGGCCTACGTGTATTTGACTACTGATTTTAATTCGGTGCAATATCTAGGCGTTTCAGGCATTAATGAATGACAGTAAATCACAATCATAAGTCCGGAATTATTGTTCAGTCCTACAGGCATGTTGTCTAAGTGATTGAAAGTGATAGTCGGATTCCAAATCACTTAATAGAATCCTATAGGCATGACTTCTACGAGTGTGATGATTATTACCCTATAGGCATGATTTCTAGGTTTGAACTGGTTTTAATCTTATAGACATGACTTCTATCACTGAACTGACTTTAATCCTATAGGCATGATTTCTAGCATTGAATTGATTTTAATCCTATAGGCATGATTTCTAGCATTACTAATTTAATCCTATAGGCATGATTTCTAGAATGGAGCAGTATATGAGCAGGAATTTATACACATTAAGCCAGAAAATAATTAATCTGAATATTGATCCTATAGGCATGATTGCTAACACACGTTTATTGGACAGATTGATACACATAAAGACAGGATTCTCAATAGATCATAATGTCAATCCTATAGGCAGGATCTCTACTATGTAGATATAACATAGAACTTACAAGCATGATATGAAACTGCACAAATGGGATCCTATAGGCAAGATTTCTACCCAATTTAGCAAATGAAAATAAGAAACCCTTCCCGATTTTACTAAATAATCCGGAGTTGTTTGTTACAAAATTATTACAGACCAGATTAATGAATTACATAATAATGAAATAAGCTCCTACAACAGGCCCAAATACACCTGGGCAACCCAGGCCTTCAAACCATAGCAGCTCCAAGGCTCACTTTCACAGGTACACAATAATCAGTGGTGAATGATTCACCCACAGCACACAGAACCCAAATTTCTAGTGTGTCAAAGTTCCCAAGGGCTTCAAAAACCCAGGGCAATGCTCACACTAAAGGACCAAATGCTCAGAAATAGTTCAAAGGAGGTTAGGAACCAAATTCCAGTGTGTCAGAGTTCACAAGAGTCTCACATGGACCCCGAGCAGTGCTCACACTGAGGAGGTGAAGGATAGAACCTAAAGGATCTAAGAGTGGGAGTTTAAAAGTAGCAGCATATAAAAGAGACAATGGTAAATGACAAATTTTAAACAAGTTTGATGACAGAGTTTAAAAATACAGAATATATAGGCAGAATTGCATTAGAAAGACAAATTGGCAAGACTTGCAAGGTTGTTCACGCACAGTATCTAAGGAGTTAAAGTCTGAAATTCCTAATTAGGCTAAGTGTACATGCTAACATTTTAGGACAGCTTTGTTCAATCACAGAAACCATCTAGACAATGCATTAGGGCAAACAGTCAGATAATCACATGAATCCAAATGGATACAAGACACATTAGAATGCAAGTTATCAGGGCACATGAATGACAGAGAAAGATTTAATAACAATACAAGTTTGTAAAGACTCGGCACTGATTAACTGGTGAACATACTAGTATTATCCTAAAGATGCTAAGTTCAGGATACTTTCAGAACTGGCGAAACAGCATATATGAAACAAGTTAAAAGACATTAAGTTAACCTCTAAGAGGATTCACATTATTCGAAAGACAACCAATCTCAGAGCTAACAGTATAAATTGTAGGAATAGAGGAAATCACAGGAACATAAATGTGGTAGAATCATGCTCAGAATGGAATTTAAACATGCTGGATCATAAACACTGGTCATGGATACATAGAAAGGAAATGACAAAGGATAGTCACTCACTAGTTATGCAAGAAAACAAGAAATACACCACAATAGTCGAGAGCCCAGAATCACTTGGCCTTGGCTTTCAGCCAGCCAAGACCAAATCAAACGAAAGCAAAGCGAATACAGAGCCAAAACCTCAGTTTTCAGTGAGAGTATATGGATTTTTCTTCCATAAAGGGGAAAAGGGAGGGGTTTATATCGTGGTATAGTATAAACATGAAACACGATAAGTATTAAACACAGAATCAATTAGGATCTAATTTTTTAGGGTAAATAACACATAAACAAAGAGTTCAGTATATTAACAGAGAATAATGGCATGTAATCATGCGAGTAACACTTAAAATAAGGGGATACAACAGAGAATAAGGAAAATATCACATAAGAATCGATTAACAATCAGATTTATGGCAAAATAAGGTAAAAATAAAGGAAACACGGTAGATTGAACAGAAATAAAGAAAATATTAGTCACATACGAGAAAGGAAAGAGTATCAATCAGAAATCAGTAAAGAACAAGGAAAGGTCGCAAACCCTAATTGAGACTGATGCTTTGAATCGGACCAGAGATGCAAGAATTGTTCAATAAAACATGTATATGGACGAAAGGTCGTCCAGATCTTCACAAAATCAGAGTGAATCTATCCGTTATTAAGGTAGTTCTTGCCAAAAATAGGACAAGAATCTAAGTAATACCAAAGACGAGCGTATAATGATAGAGTAACACAAAATAGGTAAGTAAATCATGGATTGATTCCATGTTTGAGACGGAATAGGAGAGATTTAGGGGTAACGGCGCTAGGGCTTGACAGAAGAAGGTTAAGGTTCGAGAGAGTATAGAGACGGCGGGGCTGGGATAATGAAGGTTAGGGTTTGGGATAGGTAGGTTAATTAAAAGGAAGGGAGTGATATGAGCCGTTGATCTCAGAGAGCAACGGCTGTGATTTAAAAAGAGCTGGGTCGATTCCGGACTAGGCTAGGGGGTGTTGGGCCAAGAATTTGGGTAGGTGTTTTAGGTAAATGGGCTAAGGGGTTGGTAGTTTAGGTCCAAAATTAGTGAATTTAGGGGCTATTAGTTAAATACCCAATTTAATTAATAAAAGAATTTGTGAAAAATGATAAATAAAATAGTGAAAATACTATTTGTACATAAAAATGATTAATGACAATTATTTAACACTAGTAAAATATAAAAAGTTATTTTTTGCAAAAAATAAAGTAATTATAAGTATATACGGGCTATTATTGCGAAATGTATAATTTTAGCCTTAGAAAATGCAGATGTATTTATGATAAATACATGAAAGTATAAAAGACTTAATATGGATATAAATGATGAATTTAGATGATAAGATCATCATAAAAATTATTTTTGATGCAATTAATGATTATTTATACAATAAAATATGGAAATAAATTGATTAAAAAATCTTTTAAAAATTATGAAAAATTAGGAAAAATACTTGATGATGCTCACGCACTATTTTGAAAGTATATATGCGTATTTAAAATATATGAGGGAAAAATTGGGTATCAAAACTAACTCTACAGATTTTCCAGTCAAAGTTCCTATGTTCCAAGACCCCACTCTCAGCCTAGCAGCTCCCTTAGCCCTTTTACCCCGCACCCCCTCCCCCGCTGACACCCTCGAGGACAAGACCATACCCTACCATTATTCACCAAAGCCACTATAATCTAGGAGTTACTACGTAAGCACTATCCCAAAAATAAGCGACAAACTAAAATGAATTACCGAAATATAATCTACCACTAAAAGTTGCAAAACAAGTGAAGAAATAAAATAAAGGAACTAACGGGAACTATAACCTACAACTAAAGGTCTGAAAAGCAGGTGAACAAATAAAATAAAGGAACTAAAGAAAACTAATAATCTACAACTAAAGGACAGAAAAATAAGTGAAGAAATACAATAAAGGAGCTAAATGGGACTATATTCTACAACTAAAGGTCAAAAAGAAAGTATACAAAACTAAAGCAGAACTACTAGGGAATATATGAAATAAAGATTCAAAATAAAGATGTAAACAGGTAGATAATAATACAAACAAGTAGGCAAAGCTATCACTAATGCAATTAATTTGACAACGCTAGGGCAAATACTAACTAAAGAATCAAGAACAAAATAGGCAGGCAAGGGGATACAATTACGCTAAAATATCAAACTATTAAAATATCAAGACAAGAGAGGAACAATAGAACCTGGATTGCAGCCCTTGAAGTTAACAGAAATATGGGCGGCGGTGATGGATTGCAACGAGCTGGTTGGAATTAAAAATTTGAATGGCACTAAAGAAACTGAGAAAGGAGGGGTGTAATCCAATTGCATATATGGAGGAAAAGGGCACTGGTCACGTGCATGTCGTACGCTAAAGCATCTAATTGAGCTTTATCAAGCCTCCGTAAAGAAGACAGAGAATAATGTTGAAGCAAAATTTATTTCTGAAGATAATGTTGACTTCATGCATTTGGATGAAGTTGATTTCTTTGCACTCCCAGAAGGAGAAACAAGTCATGTGATCGGTGATGAATCTGTAAAAATTTAAATATTTTAACTGTTGTTGTTTGTATTAGATAGTATGGTCATGTTAATGTAATTCTTGTACGTAAATAAAAGTCATGTTTTGATAATAATATTTACTATAATATTTATTTTATATCATTTCATTTTGAAGAATATGAATATTTCTCAAATTATGTTTGGATCAAAGTTCAATCATGAAGACACATGACACCAGTAGTGTTCGAATGATATTAGATTGTGGGTAATAAATAATGTCTATCGAAGAGCTTATACATGCAAATATGTCATTCATATTATATGATTGTGGTCAAAATATATGTTGCAGTAAACCCGAAGTTTACTAATATAAATAGATATCATATTGAGACTACAAATGATTGAAAGATTAAAAATCTTCCTGTTTCCACAATCATAGGGGATAAAATAATATGTATATGAGAAGTTACCCGCTTTATTTTTAAATTTGCACCATATTACGTGTAACGGTAAATTAGAAGTTTACTAATGCAAAAACAGTCATACTAAACTAGAAGTTTTACTGAGGCAAAAGTAGCTACAATAAACCAGAAATTTACTGATACAAAAGTAGCCACAGTAAATTAGAAGTTTACTAATACAAAAGTTTAAGCCATAGTAAACCAAAAGTTTACTGAAAGATAGCACATGCCATTATAAACTTAAAGTTTTCAAGTGTAAATAAGTTATCAGTCGGTATAGTCGGGATTGCCATCCGATTTAAGTATGATGAACCAATTGAGAATTATGATAAGCATATATTGAAGAACTAGAAGATTCTTCAAGAATTCTCTTGTGTTGCTTGTTTTCATAATAAATTAACTATACCAGCTAAAGTTGGGACTAAGACCCCTGAATTCTGAAGTATATAAAAAGGTGAATATGGGCTCATTCACCTAACATGTGAACCACTCATGGATGCATATATGAGATTGTTACATATGTGACTATCGTCAACCTGCAGTTTGACATTTAAAATTACTTTTTCTCAATTAAGAACACAATTTTCAGATTATGCAATCAAGACAGTTCATCTTGATAATGCTGGTTTATATCAAAGTTGTTTTAGCATTGAATGCCTCCTATTAATGACTAAACCATTGCTTATGAGAACAAAGCTTCATGTATTGGTCTAAGATTTTCTAAATTGCATATAACAACACTTGTATGTATCAGACCTACAAGATATGATAAGTCATCCCCTCACAATTGGGCAAGATCATGAACTTAATGTTTACTATCCAATAACTTTTGATTTATGGTTTATAATTAATTTCTCTACCACAACACACAAAGATATGTTCCCCGAAGAAAATTAGAGATATATGTTAGTTTTTCTAACATTGGGGGGGGGGGATATGCAGTTAAGAAATATGTTATATGAATTGAATTATCATTGGTATGATCCTTATTCAGAAGATAATTCAAGTCAAATGCCTGAAGCATTTGATGATCCAAAATTAAGTATCATATTTTAGCTGCAAATGCTCCTATTAAAACTAAAGTCCCCGAAGGACATAGTTTACTACATGCATGGAGTGTGTAAACCAATTGGTTCCAAAAGTAATACTTCTCGAAAAAGGATAGGAACTAATGATCATAATGTGGAAGAAATGACTTCTAGAAGAGGTCACGACATAACATTTTATGAAATCTCAGAAGTGGTTCGGGTACCTGAAAATAGAAAAAGTGATGAGATCTCAAGCTGCTTAGCCATACTATGAAAGTTTGGGAGAGAGTGGTAGAGTTAAGGGTGATGAGAAGTGTGTCTATTTCCGAGAACCAGTTCGGGTTTATGCCGGGGCGTTCGACTACAGAAGACATCCACCTTGTTAGGAGATTGATGGAACAGTATAGGGAGAGAAAGAAGGACTTGCATATGGTGTTCATCGACTTAGAAAAGAAGTACGATAAAGTTCTGAGGGAGGTTTTGTGGAGATGTTTGGAGGCTAGATGTGTACCGGTTGCCTACATTAGGTTGATTAAGGACATGTACGATGGAGTAAAGACCCGTGTGAGGACGTTGGGTGGGGACTCAGACGGTTATGATGGGGTTGCATCAGGGGTCGGCACTCAACCCTTTTTTGTTTTCTCTGGTGGGGAGGTATCGTGATGCATGCTATTTGCAGATGATATTGTATTGATTGACGAGATGCGAGATGGTGTGAACGCGCAATTAGAGGTATGGAGGCAGACCCCTGAGTCTAAAGATTTCATGTTGAGCAGGACCAAGACAGAATACTTGGAGTATAAGTTCAGTGGCGAGACTCTAAGAGGGGAAGGGGAGGTGAGGCTGGACTCGCAGGTCATCCCTAGGAGAGAAAGTTTCAAGTACATTTAGTCTATTATTCAGGGGGATGGGGAGATTGATGAAGATGTCACGCATCGTATTGGGGCGGGATGGATGAAATGGAGACTCGCTTCCGGTGCTTTGTATGACAAGAAGGTGCCACCGAAACTTAAGGGTAAGTTCTACAGAGTGGCGGTTAGACCAACGACGTTGTATGGGGATAAGTGTTGGCCAATCAAGATCGTTCATGTCCATAAGATGAAGGTAGCAAAGATGAGGATGTTGAGATGGATGTGCAGGCACACTAGTTTAGATAAGATCAGAATTGAGGTTATTCGCGACAAGGTAGGTGTGGCCCCTATTGAGGACAAGATGCGGGAAGTGCGACTTAGGTGGTTTGTTATGTGAGGAGGAGGAGCACAGAAGCCCCTCTGCCTTTTTAAAGTCGAGGGTAAGGTCTGCATACACTCTACCCTCCCCGGACTCCATTTGTGGGACTACATTGGGTATTATATTGTTGTTGTTATATTGTGGATGTCCATTTAGTACTTCACTGTAAATAAGCTTCATGAAGAAGCTTATCCATATTGGACTCCGCCATAAATATGTTTATTTATTTAGTACTCTATTGGAAATAAGCCTCCTGAAGAAGCTTATCATTTCGGTACTATGGTGTGAATAAATATTACTTCTTGTAGAAGATTATCTATAGTGGTACAATAGCTGCTTGTAAGCTGCTTATACAACAGCTTATCGTAGGAGCTTACAAGCAACTTACACAACAGCTTGTAGTAGCAACTTACAAGTAGCTTATACAACAGCTTACACATCAACTTCCTTTCTTCCGTAAATAGAGGAAATTTCAGTACATCAAATTAAAGTTGAATAATAATAAACATATTTTTTATACTTGTCTTTGGTTATTTACTTTATAGTCTTTATTTCATAAAACACCAATTGAATTTTTAAATTGAAATATTAAATTATTTGGTCTTATTATAAATAGTACTCCAGGTGCTGGTAAGAATTTCTTTTTTGCTATTCCACCTAACATCTACTTACATATTTTACCTGCAAATCAACAGTAGAACAAAGAGAGCTGGTGGGCAGGATGGGTTCAGAATACCATAGCCTAAAAAGGCTCGTCTCCTACAAAAGTTACTACTACTTACTTGCAGAGACAGAGACAGAACCCTCGTCTCAAGAGCAACAATATGGTTGAACAACTTGAGAACCCATCTTCTCTTCTTCCTCCTTCTGATCCCCAAGAGTCACAGCCAAAGCCTCAGCCTCCACCGTCTGATCCAATTCCTATTCCTCCATCACAACCATCAGATCCAGCAACAACCCCACCTCCTCGAACTGGGTTCAATCCCAGCAGAAGTAAGTGTAAGATTTGTAGAATCTAATTTGCCTTATATTATTTTAATTAATGTACTATGGGTCTCTTAAGGAATGGATATAGAAAATTTTTAAGCCAACCCAATTAGCTTTTTTGGGGATGAGGGCAATTACTTCTTCTTTTTCCCTGAAAAAATAACCCTTTCATATATTTCTGCCATCATTCTAAAGGGGAGATTTCCCCCTCTTTTTCTTGGTCTTTTAGTCTTAATAGAAACTTATGTGAAATTTGCTACAAATTACTTCGTATTGGAATGAACTGGTTTTAAGATCCAGGAAGATGTTCAAGATTTAATATAATATGTATAAAAAGTAATATTTGACCTATACACAACAACAACAACAACAACAACAACAACTGGGGAGGGTAATGTGTACGCAGACCTTACCCCTGCCCCGATAGGGGCAGAGAGGCTGTTTCCGATAGACATTTGACCTATACACACTGTATAATTTTCTGGCGATGGGCGCTCAATCCTTTGCCAGACAGTTGTGGATAGTGGAGCTAAGTTGAAGAAAGGGAGTTCAATTAAATCCCTTTTGTCGGAAAATTACACTGTGCAAATAGGGCAAAAACCTATCTTTTTGTTATATATAAACGGTTGAATCCCCTAGACTTGAGGAAAATTCTAGTGAAGTGGCAAAAGGGGTTCAGAAATTGCTTTAGGTCATAGGTTGATATCCCAGGTGACGTTCTTAATAGTTTTGAATCCCCTTGTATAAATTCCTAGCTCCATCACTGTCCGCCCTGGTCCGAGTAAAACGACAGATATAACAACAACAACCCAGTGAAATCCCACGGGTAAGGGGTCTGGGGAGGGTAGTGTGTACGCAGACCTTACCCCTACCCGATGAAGTAGAGAGGTTGTTTCCCAAAATGACTGATATAAAATAATTATATTTCTGCCCATTAATTTTGATATACTGTTTAGGATTTAATATTTGTTGACACTATGGATGAAAGTTTTCAGATTTAGTTTGAAAGTAATCTGATATGGTGATGGTGAGGAAAGGGGTGTAATTGGTGAAATTTCATATATCTATTTACATCCTCACGTTTGTCAAAATTGGGCATTGAGTCTTGCTAATTGTTCATAGTAATATCTTTGGGAAGTACCTTACATAATTTTCCTGTTGCTTAGAACTAGCGATTAGAATGTCCTGTTTGTTAACGTTGGGATTAGAATTTTTAGCTTCAGTTTGAAAACTACCTAATTGGTGTACTGGGATTTGGTTTTCCTCTGAATTGGCAATGGAGAAGAGGGATGTAATTGTATGGTCTTGGATGTGTTACATCATTGTGTTTGCCAAATTTTGCATTATTGTTTTTAACTACAGTGATGTTGTAATTTTATAATGTTATTAATTGTTTATCTTTTTATATGCCAGTAGGAAATGTAGACAACCTCTAGTATTAGAAAACCTAATCTTTTATGATATTTGAACCAACATGCATGGGCTTAAATGAAGCAACATGGCCAGTGAGGATTCCTATAGCCGACCTCAACTTGTTTGTGATTGATGTGTAGTTGTTATTGTATCTTTTTTGGCTGTTTTTTTCCTATTAGTTTCTTTTGTTTCTCTTTTGTAGCTGAGACACTTTAGGGGTTTCAATCCAATATTTCAATATTTATTACTTGCACTTTGTTCACCTAAGGAATGCTTCAACAGCTTTACTTGAACCCTAAAGGCCAGAAACAATGTTCATTAATAATAAACTAAAGATTTGTCTGTTTTATTTTCTATGTCTCCTTTTCTTGGGAGGGTTGGAGGTGGGTTGAGATAATAATCAAAGAATGAACATTGCAATAATATGTCACTTCTTGCTCATGTCGGGAAGAGTCGCAGTTGAAGGGCCACAGAATTCTAGATACAATCCTACCTGTCAAAGAAAGAATTATCTAGTTATAATCCTAAAACTAAAAATAAAAACCAATCTTAAAAAGTTTGTATTGTAAACTTTTACCTTCTTGGTATCTGATTATAATTTATGTGAAAACAGAACTTTTCATCTTCATATTGGTTGACTTCTCATTTTCTTTCTTTAGGCTGCCCATTTATTGTGTCTCTTTGGCCAACTTGCAGTGGTGATCTTTTGCAATAGATTAACTAATTGTCAGTTTTAGTCTCTTGAACAATTATCTTCCAATGAGATAAGATGGTGGTTAACTGTAATAGATAACTAGTTATCAGTTGTCTCTATGACAGACAAATAATATCACCTTCAAGGAATTCGGTGACTGCGTATTTGTTGATCGAAATGTTTGTGCCCAAAAGAAAAAATTGTGTTAGATTTGGCATAAAGGAGAGTTAGATTTGTTTAATCTTACATGTGCTGTTTCTTCTTGGATATTACAGTGATTGGTATCATCAGAAGGAAGGCCATGATAAAAGACTTAGCTGCTATATACCATGCAGAGTGCCTTGCGTATTGTCAAGAACTTTTGGAACTTCAAAAAAAAGTGGAAGAGGTTAGAAATATAGTCCTGCAACTTTGTTCATTTCACTTTGATGGAGGCCCCTGCTTTCTCGTGGCTTGTGAAATCCCAACTTTCATGGCATAATTGAAACCTATTATTTAGACTGAGTATAATATTCATGAGATTAATATTTAACATCAGTATAACATGGTCTTAACAGTGACGTTATGCTTGTAAATTTTCTTGTCTTTCTTGAACTAGAGGATCTTTACAGTTTTATTTTTATATTTTAGCAAGATGGGTGTGAGTTGTTTTCATGTGCAAACTCTTGTATATGTTGTTGTCCTGGTCTATAATTCCTGTGTTTTGATTATCAGTCTATTATGATGTTTGACTTGCAATTCTACTTTTCGCTAGACGGTCTTATTTGCTTGAATGGTGTTCCTGGCTCTGCCTTTTTTCCTAGCTGTAGACGTATAATGGTGTTCCTGGCTCCGCCTTTTTTCCTGTGATCTTGATTTAAAGATTTTCTAGCTCTTATTTATAAATACATTGTCGAAAACAAAAAATGGTATACATACATTGCCGAGAAGTATATACCATCGTCAGAGAAAAGAGAGGACTTAGGGAATCGTAGTTGGAAATTCTAAGAGAAGGATCTTGTACTTGTATATGTGTTGATGAGCAGATGATGTTTTTAACCATCTGATAATAGGTGAACTATAATTGAAAGAGGAGCACAACTGAAGGGGCTAGATAAAAGAAGCTTATGAGAAGAAGATGCAAGCATTTTATTCTGTCAAAGAAAATGAGAATGTTCCAATTTAAATGAACACGCAGGTCACCGAGGTTATAGATTCTTTTTCTGGTAATACAAACCAGCTCTAATGCTCTTAACAACTCAAACAGTATAATAAATATCAAACACCTCAACTCCTAATTAAAGTCTGTCTTTTTTAGGCTTTATTTCTTCTTACCTCGATAGCTGCTCTTCTATCCCAATTGTTCTCCAGACGTTAGGTCCTGTAAAAATTGGAAAGGAATCCTCTTTTGCAATGCTTTTCTAACTCCTTAGTTCCAGTTTCTACTACAATGCTTGCTTGTTTTGTAAATTAACTAATGTCATTTGTGTGGGGAAAAGCTCAAGAGAATATTTCCTTGTTTTTTGCTTTTGATATATTGATTATCAAAATAACCTTTCTTTTTCCTTCCAAATGCTTTCAGTCATTGATTGACGCCAAAACTGCAGAAGATTCAAGGAGAGAAACGATGAGGCCCCCAAAACGTATGAAGAAAGCTCGTTAGCATCTAATGTAAGATATGCTTGTGCTCTATTTGAAAACTTTTCTCTTGCCTTTTTTACATGAGCAATCTGGAAAACTGTCGTTTACTGATTCCAGAAAGCCAAAAGTTTGTTAAACGTATCTTCTCTTCTTCTTTTTATCTAAAATTGGATGAACTCTCTTGATCTGTCCGGAAAAAAAATTCACATTATCTATTATCAACGCAGAGGATGCATTTTCGGATTTTTGTCATTCAGTTGGGAGCCACAGCTTAGTTCCTGATTCGGCAATGGACTCTATGCATATATTACAAACCATTCTATACGGCTGGAACCACAATGCAGAATTTTCGTTTAATCGTATAGCTCACAGTCACACAGCTACTCTATTTGTAGCCAGTAGAGTTTGATTGGTTGTACAGTTATATGCAGCAGAATGTAACCTTGTTACTGTATTGAGTGGAAAACTTGAAAAATTGGTAATGTTTGGCTGTTAAGTGTCTACAGCAAACACTACCACATGAAAATTGAAAAGGTGGAGAGAATATTTATCTTTTTGCTTTCAGATTCCAGTGTCTGAAATTCACTAGCCTTACTAATCCGGATTTGCGCGGAATATAGCTATAAAAAAAATATAGACAACTATTACATAATTGTGGAATGTTTACGTTATTCAGCACTATTACATAATTGTGGAGAAGTATTAGACAACTTGTGTTTTTTCCATTAAAAAAAATATGCAACACATTCGACATAGGTAGTTTTTCCCCCCCCCTTAATCTCCACGTGAGTCAATTAGGTCATCTAAGGTCGAATTTAGATAAGTAGGTCCTTATCCACTAAAAACAAGATTATTTATCGGATCATACAAATACACTAAAATGGCTTGTGGTTGATGTTGATAAGACTAATGTGGTGAAGTGGATGGGACTGCTCTTCCCTTAACCATAAGTTTCGAGTTCGAGCACTGGGTATAGAAAATTTTTGGTCCCCGAATGGGGCCCTATGCGGCGAGAATCCGGATATAGTTGGGCTCCAATGCGGGTACCGGACACCGAGTTGTAACTGGTTTTCAGTTTAAATTTCTCTCTTTCTGTCACCTCCATCCATGAAAAGTTTCTTGTGAAACTATAATGTGAAAAGAATTAAATCAAGCTAAGAGCCACAAGGAGTAGATTGTTTTGAGTATCTCTTTTAACCAAGGTTCGACTTAATAGGGTCTTAATAAAACCATGAATTTTACTTTTCTTTTTAATTTGAATATGAACAAAAATGTTGGTTAAAATAGGCGAAACTCTCCAAAAAAGATACAATTATCTTTCACTTGTTTCATAATACTATTTCAGAAAAGGCCCTTATGCTGCTATAGTCCACATTTTCAAAGCAAGACAAAAGCTTATGACAATTGCTTTACTTTCTTTTTTCTTGAAAATTCTTGCTATAAAACTAACCGCAGTTTTTAATACATGTTTGAAGCTAAAAATCAATGACCAAACCAAACTTCATTCCATGTAAAAACTTACATTTGCAGATTGCAAAAAGAATAGATACAAGGGGGGACAAACGTTCGACATGATACTATACTTTCTGTTGTTACAAAACCTGCCAGTATAAGAGAGGCTAACTTGTAAGGTGCCTTGTGAACTTGATTAAGATCTGCCTGCAGCTTCTGCCGCTTAATCTTTATCATAACCAACCACAACACGAGAAGGAAGAAGATGGAAGTCGACCTGTTTGACGTATGTATTCAACTTGCTCTGTAGTTATTTCAGCTTGCTGATTTCTTCTAGCTTCAGCTGCAGCTCGCTTTTCTTCTGATCTTTGTCTTGCCATCGCGATCTTCTTCACCATCTTTGCTTGAGCTTGTGCTCTCATTTGTTCGACTTGTGCCTGAATAATACATACAATGATGCAAAATAACATAAGGATTTTGTAATAAGTTGACTCCTGAATCATTAACTCAAGTGGTAACAGTTCAATATAACGTTAAATGGCCTCAGTACGAGCACATAACTCGGGTTGGTTAAATTCCTAGGTGTCTCAGTAGCAAAGTTCGATATACAACCAACCATCCATAATCAACTTCAGATCATTTAAACACATTCAAGAAATTTCAAGAACAAGGCTTCTTAATCATGGTATAACATAATTTACTAAATGGATAAATAAGATGTACCTCTATTTTCCTCATCTCTGCTTCTAGCTTTGCTTTCTGCTGGCTTTCCCAAGCTTGGATTTTTATCTCTTCACGCTTATAACTGGAATATCAACGATCTTTCTGTTAATTCATAATTTAACAGTAGAACATAGATTTAAAAATGTGTTCGATATTGGCGCAAACCTTGCAGAGTGCTTTGACTTTTCAGCTTCCTCCCAAGCAGCTGCCCTTTTAGCATATTCCATCCGTGCAACCTCAGCTGCTTCAGCCTCGCTTTTATCCTTCTCATCTTTGCTTGCCCAAGCAGCTATATTCATTTTACCAAGTTGGACACCAAGGGCTACAATCTCTTTTCTTGTCTTCATCTTTAATTCTTCCTCCGACAATTCTTTTTTATTGTTATCTGTTGAATTTTGAGAAGCATTGTCAATGCAATTCTCTGTAGGCGTTGGCGCTGGCTCTCCTCTACGAGGTGTAGATGGGATTGAAGAAGTAGGGCTGCGGATTGGGGTCGTTGCGTCAACAGGTGTAGCTGTTCTTGAAGGCTCTTGACTTGGAATAGGAGTCATTTCTGTTCCCATGTCTCTCATCGAGACTGATCTTATTGCGGGAAAAACTGCATTAATGTTCAAACAAACAGTTTGCATCAGCACAGTATCAAATCAATGACCTTTATGAGAGGGAAATCATCAACTTAGTCAACTATTCGATCTGAATGTAATCTATGGCAGGGGCGGAGCTAGAAGCATAAATACGGGTTCGGCCTAACCCAGTAGCTCTTGCTCAAACATTCTATTTGTATTAAAATAATTATTAAATAACCACAAATAATAAATTTAGAACCCAGTTATTAGCACTGGAAGGCGTCATTCTAAAATCTAGAACCCATAACGCTGAAATCCTGACCTCGCCTCTGGTCTATAGGAACTTCATCACAGTTCACTAATGGCACAATTTTAAGCTCTATCCCACCCATAACCTTTGTTGATTTTTAGCAGATCTTTAACAAGTTTATATGTATCTCTGAACAGAAGCCTAGTCACTTAAGTAAATGATACCAACAGACTACCCAAGAAAAGACTGGTCATTGTATTGGTTATAGGTCGACAGTTGGTCAAACCATCTATAGTGTGAACAAAACGATAAATACTTGTGTGTCCTTTGGCATATACCGGGCAACAAACTTTCCTAATGAACCAATTCTACTTTGAGGCACTATGATAACCGTCATTCCTTGCAACCACCTGAGTTGGTAGGATTGGCAGTGCTCCATCTGAAAATCCTATGAATCGATCTAAACATACACCTTGCATTGCACAAGCTTGTCGCTAGATGCCTACAGAAAATGATCTGAAATTTTGCATGCTTCTAAGAATGCATCAAATTTCTACTTGAGGCACACAACATCTATTATCCTCCAACAGTTAATGTTAGTAGGACGGACAATAGTTCATCCGAAGACCCCAACACCTCACCCTCCCTCGTACTGCTTTCCCCCCCTCCCTCCCCCGGTGAAGGTATAAGACTCTTTAAGAATATTAACATAAGTTAAGGAATCTACAATCAACATTTAGGAATAAAAGAAGCCATAATGTACCTGTTCTATCTTCTGTTAAACTCTTTGTACAAGAAGAATCCCCATTGACCACCTCAGTCAAATCCTTACTTTCAGGGCAAAGATCAAGTGACACGGCATTCACACCATTTCCCTGACTATGAGAACCAGGTTGATCAAAAGCAAACTTCTCGGTCACTATCTGATTTGCAGGTTGACAAAAATCAACCTTCTTAACTGCTAACTTACTTTCATAACCACTAGATTCCGGAGCTACTCTAACCATGCTCGTGGCAGGCCCCCGGTGTGCTTGGTTCTGTAATTGAACCTTCTTAGAATAATTAGCTTGCACATTTTGCCTATTCATTATCCACTTCTCTGCATCATTCCACTTGGAAGACATGGGCCGTGAAAACGACCTTGTTGTCATGGAATGGTGGTGCATTGATCTCTCCCCTTTATGAAACTCGAAGCTGGATGTACTATCATAATCGATATTTTCATCTTCACATCCTTTAACTGGATGAACCGAACTAGAATTTCCGCCATCTATTTTAGAAAATTGCTGCCTTTTCGCACGAGCAGCTTCCGCAGTTTCCTTTGGCAGGCATGAATTTGAAGTCTCGTCACCTTGCCTAGAATTTAGCAATGAATTTCCTGGCAATTTATTTGCTGCAGCTTCTAAATTGCAATCTGCACAATAAAAAAAGCAGTTTCCCAGGTAAGTGAAAAGTGTTTCTAAATATATTTCTTCTCCTAGCAACTCAACACCAATTCAACATGAGTTACTGTGGAAAATAATTTTACACTATCATGTTACTATAAGCTAATTAGAGGTAACTGCATATAGCAAAATGTGGATTGGCAACTGAAAAATATGATTTTAAACTATTTGTGCATATAACATAAATCTTAATAATTAGACCCTTCCAAGATAACATATAGTACTATCCTAGAGGCACATATCCAAGCCACAAGTTTCTCATGCTGCAAAAAGTAGAAATTGACAAAAGTGGTCCCTTATGTTTATGGTAGGTGTAAAATAACCCCTTAAATATACACTAAACAGTTTTGGTCCTTTAAATTTGCAACACTTAGTCTCCATCAAATAGTTAACAAACTATGGTTGTTAGATTTGATAGAAACTGGGGGGAAAAGATGGGATGCAACAATTCACTAAAATGTTCAAACTTCCACTAGAGTCTGAGGGTCTATTAGAAACAGAGACTCTATCTCGAGAGGCTATCTCGACAAAGTAAGAGTAAAGGTCTGCGTACACACTACCCTCCCTAGATCCCACTAAGTGGGATACACTGGTATGTTGTTGTTTGTCAAACTTCCACTAGATTTTATAGCTAACAAAAAATTTATTTCAACATCAGTAAATTTGAATGAAGAAATTAACATACATTCATCCTCAAAATCTCCACTTTGAGTAGCCAATAAACTGTTTTTGACAAACTCAGAATCCTCAAGCCTAGCAGGAGAAGTTCTTGAAGAATTACTATTTGATCCTTCTTTCTTCTTCTGATTGTGAGCTCCAATTAGCTTCATCCTTAACTTACTTGGAGATAATATACCATTCTGCAAGCAACAAACAAAACAAAAAATACTAAAAACCAAGCAATTTTACATCATATAAAGCAATTTTAAAACACACCCATCTTAGAATTTTTCAAAAAGATTAAAACTTTATAACCAAATCTTTAAAAAAAAGCTAATTGAAAAACTTTCACATTGAGTTAGAAACATAATTCTTGACAACCGCTTTAAACCCCAGATCAACATATCATTTTTAAAAGCAAAAATAAAGACAAAAACAAAGTACAATAAGAAATGGAGTTAGTACCTGCACTTTGTGAATCCTCTCGTACTCCATTTAGATTGTCTCTCTATATCTTCTAAGCTACTGTGTGTGTGTGTGAGAGAGAGAGAGAGAGAGAGGGAGAGAGAGAGTTTCTCTTCTTTTCTGCTGTGGAATTGCTGACTGCAGAGTGTGTTTGTTTGTTTTGTAGAGGGTGATGGAAGTTGTAAAATTAAATCTAGGGGTCGGCGATATTTTGCCGATTCTTTGACCTTTGACTGGCTGTAATGTTGTTTGTCTCGGCCGATTAGTTTTCCCCTTTGAGTACTTTATTTGAAAAATAAATTTATGCATTTAAAATAAGTTTTACATTTCACACTTGCTTTGAGAATTGCCAAAAGACACAAGTGATTTAGTCCTCCTTTTTTTTTTTTAAAAATTAAGACGTCTGAATCTGAATACACATGTAAATATTAAAGTGTGTATTAAGATTAAGATATTTGAATTCAAATACACTATTGAATATTAAGACGTGTATTAAGATCTGAATACTAAATGATTAAGATTGTTTGATTTTTTAACATCTGAATGTATAAAATTTATTTTTATTAGAAAATTAATAAATATTATATTCAAATGAAGTACTTTAATCTAATATTCTATCAATAAAATATATAGTTTTTAAAAATATGATAGTTGTTGGTGATGATGGCTAACGGGTGAATGACGACTAGGGGCGATGGTTGGTGGTAGTTTTGATTGATGGTGGTGGTTCAGGGTAGTAGCTAGTGGCGATTGGTAATGGCGATTATGATTGATGGTGGTGGTTCAGGGTAGTAGCTAGTGGCGATTGGTAATGATGATTATGATTGAGGATGGTGGTGGTGGGTGGTGATAGTTAATAATAGCGGGTGGTGGTGGTAGTTGCGATTGAGAAAGGTGGTGGTAGGTGGTGATAGGTTATAATGATGGAAAGTGCCGGCTGTGGTCGTTAATGGTGATGGGGTAGTTAGTTGTGGTGGTTGAGGTGAATGAGTAGTGATTGTGGTTTGTTTGGATGGTGGGTGGTGATAGTCAATAATGGTGGAGGCTATGATTGATGATGGTGGTGGTGTGGTTGTGGCGGTGATTGAGTATGGTGGTGGTGGTGGTGGTGGCATGGTGTTAGTTGATAATGGTTGGCAGTGGCAGCAATTAATAATGAATATGGATGATAGCATCTTAATAAAATTAAGCCCTCATTTATTTGCACTTAATGGAGGTCTGAATCTTGATCATTCAGATCTGAGACATTAAGTGCGTTTGTTTTTAAAGTCTGAATCTTAATTATTCAAATCTTAATCATTAAGTGTGCTTGTTTTTTTTTTACTTCACAACCACTTAATGGGTCTGAATAGGTCTATATGATTAAGATCTATAACAGAGACTTAATTTCATTAAGATGCTATCACATATTCATTATTAACTGCCGCCACCGCCTACCATTATCAACTACCACCATGCTGCCACTACCACCATACTCAACCACCACCACCACCACCACCACCCCCCACCATGCCACCATCATCCTCAATCATAGCCGTCATCATTATCGACCATCACCATCCACTATCCCACAACTCCGACCACCATCATTTTCACCCATAATCAACACTTATCCACCTCAACTACCACAACTGATCACCCTATAACCATCAACAACTAATGCCGACACTACCCATCATTATAACCTACCACCACCCACCCACTACCTTCCTCAGTCACAACTACTACCACCACCTACCATTATTAACTATCACCACCCACCACCACCATCCTTAATCATAATCGCCACCACTACCAATCAGCTACTAGCATGAACCACCATCATCAACCAAAACTACCACCAACCACCGCCTCTATCGGCATTCACCCGTTAGCCATCACCGCCAACAACTATCATATTTTAACAAATTATATACTTTATTGATAGAATATTAGATTAGTTTAGTATTTTCATTTGAATTTTATGTTTCTTAATTTTCAAATAAAGATAAATTTTAGGCGAAATACATAAATGGCCCCTTCAAGTTGTCCTCAACAACCAGCTGAACACCTCAACTGAGCCTATTTTCAATTAGACACTTCAAGTGTCAATATAGTAGGTCAAGTAAATACCCGACCATGTCAGCCTCCATTGTGTGAAATCCACTCTCTGGGACGCGAGTTGTCAACCTAAAATTAGGTTGTTTTTTTTTAACTAAACTAATGTGGACCCCACCTAATTTTCATACCCCTTCTTCTCCAATTCTCTCCTCCACCATTCAACACCCTCCTCAACCCTAAATTCCTCCATTACAACCAATCTGAAATGCGTAACATAAACTTCCAAACAAATAAAATTTTACACAATCCCTCTGAAAATTAAAATGACAATGTTGTTTATTGTGTAAGTATAATCAATAAACAGCGAATGATCGCCCTCACTTGGTAGATGTATAATATAGGAAGGCTGCAGGAAATTCTTATCAGACACAAATCACTTTTAGACACAACCGATCGGAAAAAATATCCATCCAGTTATCAGACACAACAACCAATTTCGACGGAAAAAATTAAGGTTGCCGGAAATTTTTAACCATATGGTTCTTCATACTCTTTCGTCAAAATGATGGAGTTTCTTCTTAAATGTAGATAGCTTAAACATTACTTGTAGATAGTTTTAATTTCCGGCAGCCTTAATTTCCGGCAGCTCTTCTTAATGTACATTACTTGTACGTAGTTTTAATTTCCGGCAGCTCTTCTTAAATGATAAAGAAGTTTCTTTAAATGTATATTTTTTTGTTAATTACATGTGTCAATTTTTTATGGTAAAATTACACGTGTCATTTCTTGATTGGTCCATTTGACATGTCATTGGCAAGTGCAATTCACGCATATGGTTTGCTGTACTCAGGTGTTTACTTGACCTACTTAATTGCCACTTGAAGTGTCTAATTGAAAATAGGCTAAGTTAAGGTGTTCAGCTGGTCGTTGAGGACAACTTGAAGGGGCCGTTTATGTATTTCGCCTAAATTTTATACATTCAGATGTTAAATATCAAACAGTCTTAATTATTTCTATTCAGATCATAATACACATCTTAATATATTCAAATGTGTGTTCAGATTCAGATGTCTTAATCTTAATACACATCTTGATATTCATATGTGTATTCAGATTCAGACGTCTTAATCTTAAAAAAAAAAAATGAGGTCAGTCTCTGTTATAGATCTTAATCATACAACCTATTTAGACCCTTAAGTGGTTGAGAAGTAAAAAAAACAAACACACTTAATGATTAAGATCTGAATAGTTAATATTCAGACTTTAAAAACAAACGCACTTAACGTCTAAGATCATAATGATAAAGATTCAGACCTCCATTAAGTGCAAATAAATGAGGCCTTACTCCCTCCGTTCACTTTTACTTGGCATGTATACTAAAAATATATTTTCATTTTTACTTGTCACTTTACGCAAATCAAGAGAATACAAAAAAAAAATTTCTTGTTATACCCACAACATTTATTACTCATTTCAAATCATTTTCCCAAATCCAATAAAATATGCATCAATTAATATGAGTATCATGGTAAATTATGCACTTCACTTATTATTTCTTAAGCGGCGTGAAAAGTCAAAACGTGTCAAGTAAAAGTGAACGAAGAGTGCTTATTAAAGAAAAAGTAATAATAACAAAATAATTTTGGTCATGTTAGTGTAATAACTTGTATAACATTAAGGATGACTTAATGAAGCCAAAATTATGGGTAAAACCGTTCTCGTAGTACATCCCGGTCTCCGACATAATAAGCCAAGCTCGAGATATGGTAACTAGAGGGCCTAGACCGAGGTAGAGATCTCATAAATTCTAAGTCCGGACAATAACGCTCGCCCTCGAGGATATCGGAGTCGTGATTGGGATCGGTCCTGGCCTTGATCAACTTCGAAGAACGTTGTCGGGAAGCCCGGCCAACAGAAGGCCATGATATCCGTGACCGATCGAATATCATGGCGGAGATCTCGGCATATATCGACGTGAGATCGGCAATCAGTTAATTAGGAGATTTTTACCTTTTGTAGAGTTGTACCTAATATAGGACTCACCTACTATATAAAGGGGGTCTGATTACTTGTAAAAAAGATGGTAACACGCATTCCAAGCAATACATTATTTTTTCTCTTTAAGCTTTTATTGTGTCCTGATACCGATCGAAGTGCATCTAATTCGAGGGGTCACTAATCTTCCAAGACTGTAACTCTTCAATTCGTATGATTTGAATTTACTTTATTATTGTTTATGTTAATTGCAACTTAATTTATCACTTTGTATCAAGTTAAATCGCATATCCTTAAAACCACTTTCAAATTCAATTATTATCGGATTTTGAGGGTAAACAATTACTATTATGGGAGATTAGTGTTCGAAAAAGATAACTAGATTTGTGATTTCTTCTGATGAACGAAACTTTTTGTTGTTAGAGTTATTCAATATATGTAATGATGAATGATGCTCATAATTATTAGTTATTCATCAAGCTCATCAGAGCGAAGGTTTAAAAAATAAATATAAGATCATTAACATTGAATCATAGCAGGAACTCAAGTAATTCGTGATTTTTTCTTTCTTTTTTTTTTTTTTTTTTAAAATTGGAGTTCTTTTCACTCTTTCCTCCGTGTTAAAATTCGGTTAAATTGAAGGTGTCAATTTAGGTATTCTGCAAATATTTTTTGTACTGTAAATGTACGTAACTAAAATTATTTCACCAATATCTTAACGTTTTCAATTTTACATTTACAATTATTTTTTAAGAAACATTTTTAAAGTTAATAATTTCTAAATCGAACTAGAAACAGCAAATCAAAGCCACCTAACATCCAAAATAATGAGTCAGATAATTATGAGCTGAAAATCGGAAAAAACTTATCTCATCCGATGTAAGCAATTAAGCTCACATTTGGACATAGATTTAGTTGAATTTAAAAGAGTAGAATTTTTAAGTATGAGACGGAAATTAAATTATTGAAAGTTTAAGAGCCCGTTTGGATTAGCTGATTTGAAGTAGCTGATAAGCATTAAGTGCTGAATAAAACACTTTTAAGTGCTCAAATTGATTTCATAAATAAGCAGTTACGTGTTTGGGTACAAGTGCTGAAATTCAGTTGTTGCAGTATTTGATAAAAAAGTGTTGATAAGCTCTTTTTCTGTTAAAATAACTTAAATAACCATAGAACTGTTTACACTTATAAGGGCGTAATTTCTTCAAAATTTTAGATTCTAGATCGATTCAAACATAAAATATTCTATTTGTCATTTTATTTTAAATACAACTGTGCTTAAATAAGATAATTTTACTGATAAATATAATTTATTTTATGATAAGCATATAATCATAAGTTATAATAATTAATAAATGATAAAAGTTTCTCAATAAAAAAAACCTAAATAGGACAAAATATTTGAAGAGACACAAACATTGTCTTCATCACCAATACACCAAAAATTTGATATGTTTTCTTATTACATATAGTTAAAAGATTAATACACAATTACATAGATATAAGAATGCAAAGGAATAGAGAATTTGCTTATCTTAAATAGTCAATGAGAATTGCACACTTGAAGAGGTGGGGGGGGGGGGGGGGGGGGGGGGGGGGGGGGGAAGAGGGGGGGAGAGGGGGGTTTATGTTGAATATTTGAGGCAGTGAGTATCGATGTAGGAGTTTTGTTCTAAAAATAAATATTTGAAGGATAAAATAGTAAAAATCTTGGTCAAACTTAAAGTGTTTATAAGCCAAAAAATCATAAGTTGGGGTTGACCAACTTATGACTTTTGGCTTATTTTTGACTTATAAACACTTGACTTATAAACACTTTTAACTTTACCAAACGCGTAGATAAGCCGAAAAGTACTTATAAGCTAGTTTGATCAGCTTATAATCTTTGCCAAACACCCTCTAAATTGTATTTGAACATGTATTTTACTTGAAAAGAAGTTGAAGTTTTATGAGTTGAAAACTTCAAAAACTTGGAAAATTCATCTTCAAAAACTGTCCAAAAACTTATTAACTTTTATAACCAAATAATGTTTTTTCATTATTTTTTTAAAAAAGGAATTGCATGTGTCTTTCATTTTGATTGAAATTTTTTATTACATAACTATGCTTAAGTCAGATGAAAATTTAAGATAACTTCAAATATTGGAGTAAAATACTTCAAAATTCATTGAAAGAATTCATGATCATGAAAACAAAAGGAAAGAAATGAATGTTAACCCATAATTCATACTTTATAGCCATTTATAATAGTACTACTGTATATTGACTAAGGGTGTGTTTGGTACGAAGATAAATATTTTTTATGGAAAATATTTTCCTAGATAATGTTTTTATGAAAAATGAGTGGTTTTATCACTTATTTTTCTTTGTTTGGTTGGTGAATGAAAAACTTTTTCCGAAAAATATTTTCTAGTGTTTGGTTAGAGAGTAGAAAATATTTTTTAGAAAAATAATTTTTGTGCTACTTCCCCCAAGTTTTCATGTTTCTTGTGCCTCAACCCCCCTCCCAACCCCCCACCCCCCACCCCCACCCCAAAAAAATTCTCAACGTTTTGAAGACTCTATTTTCTTCAAAAATTTAATTATTCTTCTAAATTCACACAAACCCAAAATATCTAATGTGTTGCTATACTTTTTTATACAAAAAAAGAAACGTTGAAATTTGTGCAACATAGCTAAAAAGAAAATACTCTTTTTTTGGTTGAAAAAGAAAGTACGCTTTTTACAACATGAAAATAGAGTATCATTTTGTTGAAATGAAAGAAAAATATTTTTTCTGCATCATGAAAAGAAAATACTATTTTTGTTGAAATAAAAGAAAATACTTTTTACTATACCATTTTGGTGAAATGAAAGAAAATACTTTTCTACATCATGAAAAGAAAGTACTGTTTTGTTAAAATAAAGAAAAATAGTTTTTTATATTATGAAAAGAAAAATACTCATTTGCTAATTAAAAAAGTACCCTATCTATAACACTAAAAAAATAATATTAATAATATTTTTATGTAGGGTGGGGCTAGGGTGGGGCAGGGTTAGGGTGGGGGTGCGGGGGTCGGTTGGTGGGGATTAGAAATAGGGTCGGGAAGGTTGAAAAAGAATTTTGGAAAATATCTTATCTCCTTGTTTACCTCAAAAATACGAGTAACAATTAAATTTGATTTGTGGTTTTAAAGATATGTGATTTAGTTCAATACCAATTAATAATCAAGAAGTATGAAATAGAAATAGAAGAGACAAGTGAATCAAACCAATGTTAGCAGTGACCTCGAGCTTAGTGACCTCGAGATAGGCTAAGAATAATAAGAACAATTAAGTAATAAAAGCAAAGTAAGAACAGTAGAGCTAAAGGACAATGCTGATGAACAGTAGGCGAAAAGGTAGAGAGTACATTCTTTGCTTAATTATTAGATGTTGTTACAAATTATTGGGGTCCCCTTTAAATAATAGGGGAATCCTAAATATGGAATATTTCTATTTACAGTAGGGAATATTCCTGATACACCTGTCTAACCGCCCAGTACGGAATCGTTGTTTACCGTGAAAATGGTAATTACAATTAAATCTGATTTTGTAGTTCTAAAAATATGTGATCTATTTTTATGCTAGTTGTTTAGGCAATAGATGTCAAGTAAGAGATTAGAAAAAGAGATAAGAACTTGAAAACAAGGTGATAACTGAATCAATGGGCTGGTAAGCGAGGCCTCGAGCTTGCTTATTCGGGGCCTCGAGGTCGAGTCCTATACCTGTCGTGGGCAGTCGATGGAGAGATTAACAGTTATGATAGATTCAATGATGGCTGTTTATGACCAATAACAAGCAATAAATGAAGAACAATAAATAGAACCCAATGAATATGAACAATAAATGGAAGTAATGAGTTTAAGAGAATATGTTAAGTTAGAGAGCAGAGAGAATGTTCTTTGTATTGAGTATTGAGTATTGAGTATTGAGTATTGAGTATCAGATGTCTACAAAATGACAAGGATCACCTTTATATATGAGGGGGAGTCCCAACATGGTACAAATGCATTAATTACAAAGATATGGGGCTGGTACAACCATTTAATGCCATGATACGGGTCAGAGCTAGCCTACTAGACTTTGTCAGCTCTAGTCGTGCGCCTAGGGAACTTCACATTGATCCACCGAGACTACTAATTTACATTTTCGAGGCCAGTCGTTACTTACACTACCTCGAAGTCGATCACTGAGAACCCTCGAGATGCCTTGATGATCGTAAAATCGACCTGTCAATTTCTACCGTTTATAGATAGTCCCCGCATTTCCTAGAACGAAGTGTGAGGAAACGGTTTTGAGCTCCTACTCCTTAAGCATTATCATCATGACGTCAGCCCATCATAGCATTAAATGACATAACTCAGAAGTCGCGCAAGGGTCGTTGTCAACACGACTATTGAGAAGCCCATGGACCGCTATTGGTTCATCCTTTCCGCTGCCTATATGGCTTCTATAAATACATCAGTCGTTTGATAATTCATACTTTTACAACATCTTCATGCTTTCAGGGCCAAGGCCATCCCCTTTCATATTCCTCCTTCTTCCGTTCTTGATTCCTTACTTACTTTCTCAGAAAGGCCCTTTCCACCTCCATGGCTAGAACCTCAAAAATGGTGCGTCAAAAAAGGATGCTGCCTCTTCGTCCCGAACATTCAAAGGCAAACCCAAAGTGATACGCACCGTTGAGCAGTGTACCCTTACCGAGTTCGACACGGTAAATGATTTTTCCGTCGATAGACCCTCGTCCACACCGGGACGATGCGAACACGTGTCCCGGTATATTAGCGTTGTGACCAATATAGGAAAAATAAAAAAAGATTGCCGGTGGGAGGAGGCAATGCTGGTTGAGATCCCCCGTTCCGACGAGAGCATAACAGACCACAAGGCTGGCTTCCTTTATGTGTATACATACCCGTTCACTTTGGGTCCCGTAGATTCCTCGGACCTTTCTTCTCTGGTGATAGATCCGGTTATCCTCGACTTCTGTGACAAATACCGAGTGACCCTTGGCCAAATCTATCCATCTGCCTGGAGGATAGTCTACATGCTCCGTTACTTCTCCAACAAGGTCGCGGGTATGACCTTTACCCTTGACCATTTGATTAGATTGTATAGCCCTCGACTTTATCGAGGTTTGATTAAGCTTCTCCCTCTGTCCAAGAAGTCATTTTTCTCGAGCATTGATGAGGACAAGGATCGAGGGTGGATGAGAAGATTTGTCCGAGTGAGAACCTCGGACATCATCCCGGCCAAAAGGATGCCATTCCCGGAGGAGTGGAATACGCAGCATGAGTACCCCTTCTTTGAACGTGCTTTATTGTCTTCTTACCTTCCTTCCAAAAATGATCTCCCCTTCGTCTATGCAGCTACCGTTTGGTATCCCGAAGTGGTCCAGGATTTGCCTGGACGGATTAGGCAATTGGATGTTTCGTTCCCATTTCTCGGGCGGTTTTGGCCCGACCTGGCTAAAATGCAGTGGGTGGACAAGAACCATGGTAAAATCCTTCTTGCCGCCTATATCATATTTCTATATTTCTTCCCCATATCCTCTGTGCTGATAAATTTTGATCACTATGTCTGCACAGGCCTTGGCGATAGAGTGCGGATGAGACTACCTCTCGACGGCGAGGTAGAGGCTCCGCAGCCTAAATCACGCAGGCCTCGAGCTATTGCCCGGACCTCGGCTTCGGGTCCCGGAGCAAGTTCCAGTACTCGGGACGAAGACGGCGATGATGATGAATACCGTTTGGTACAAAGGACGAGGCCGGGCGCGGATGTCCCGCAGGCGTCCCGACCAAAGGCCATTGAATCGGGAACGATTGAGTCGGGTCGATCCCGTCTCCAAAGGCCATTGAATCGGGAACGATTGAGTCGGGTCGATCACGTGTGGTGGAGACCCCCGAGGAGGGTATGAACGCGGTCCCTGAGCACCTGGTCGAACGTGGTGGGAGACCATTGCTTCTGGTTCCAAAGGGTCTGGACCTGGAGCTTTTCGGGGACAGGATTTGCCCCTTGGCGATATCAAAGCCCTGGGTGGCGTTAATTTGGGTCCTTGATTCTCGACTGGGGAATACAAGGACGCTCAAGACCCAAATGCTACCAACGTGGAGGGTCCTCTCGGAGGGGGAGATGAGCTTGGCAACTTCCTTGATGACGTTAATGATGTCAGTGGCGACATTGATCTCGACGCTCCCAACGCTATCAAGGAAGCGGAGAGGTTCCAGCAGAAGGTGATAGCTTTTTATGTACACCTTTCCAGTCTCAAGTACCTTTCCTTCTTTTTTTCTGACTCTCCTGTTTCGTTGTAGGCTAAGAAGATGTATGATCACGCCATCTCTAGGCTCCAAGACGAGCTTTCATGCCGTGGGAAGGAGCTTGAGAAACTCACCTCAGGACTGCAGGAGTCGGAGGCCTCCTCTGCCCTGAAGAAGGAGGATTTAAACGAGCTTCGGGCGAATTTGGAGGGAGCGCTCTGAGAAAAGGCTGGCCTTGCTAAGCAGGTAACTTGTTATTCATAAATTCGTTCACCATTCTCATAATTCGATGTTTACCGACTTATCTTTTCCTTTGCAGATCGGGCAGAAGAATGTTCATGCGGGGCAACTTCGGGAAAAAGTTGCTGTTATGAATACGGAGATCCTCGAGTTGAGGAGGCGAAATGAGATTATGACCTCGGAGTTGGAATCGACCCAAGGTCTTCTCCGAAATGCTCTAGAGGAGGTTGTTGCGCTATCTGCGGCCAAGTCCGAGGTCGAGGAGAATGCCGCTACATATCTGAGAGACGCCGCTACTGCGAATCAGCTAGCCCGAGAGATATCGGAGGAGGCCGAGCAGAAGCTGACTCGGACTGTCGCTTACGTTCGTGCAAAGGCGAGGAGGCAAGCCTTAGAGGGAGCCAATGTTGAAGGTGCCGATCCCTTAGCTAAGATCGAGGAGGCCCGAGGTTTGGAGGAAGAGTTGGAACTCTTGGTCACTTTGGATGAAGGTCTCGGAGATAGTTCAGAGGGCAGTGGCGACGAAGAATAGGCATGTGTCGCCTTTTTTTCTTTTATTTTTGTGCGTGTATTCCCGGGGGAAACAGATCTTGTAAAGGTGCCCTGTGCAAACATATTTTTGGTAAAAAAAAGATTTTTTGTTTCCAGCATTGCATTCTTTATTTTTCAGCAATCATACGGAACTCAGTCATCGAACTTTGTTGTCGACCCTTAGAAGTTCATATTTGGGGGCGATCGAAACTCTTGAGATCGGGCACCACCTCGAGGTTAGGTCGATAGCTTCTTCGGAGTCGATGCTTATGATAGCAGAGACCCTCGCGGTCTCAATATTCCTCGAGCACCGCGTGACAGCATAGTTCATGCGACACGGCAGTGGGGCCCCCGGGGTGGTCCAACCTGTACATTTCCCAAAAAGTGGTGCTGTCATGGCCAGACCTAATTGGTCTTCTGGATAGGCAACCAGCCGCCGTTTGCCTATATATATGTGTTCGCTCATTTCTTAACTGGGGATTCTGCTACTCTGGGTAACTATCCATCTCATAGAACTTTTGTTCTTTGTGCTAGTTCTCTCGTCATTTCAACTTAGAGATTTCGCCCAAATCTTAATCCCCCTCTTCCTATTTTTCCGTAGCCATGAATGCTACATTGAAATCCGTTCATCAAGGAGAGGAGAGTTTTGCCTCCATTCCGCGTTTGGTCGATGCTACACCGTCGGTATCTGGTGAGCGGACCTCGAGGTGTTTTGTCTCGAGGAGAGATTTTACTTCGGAGAGACCTCCCAACGCTCAAGGGCGTCTGGAGCATGCATCGAAGTTTGTCTCCTCAATAGGGGAAGAATATCTCGAAATGATCAGGAAAGACTGCAAATGGGGAGAAGAAGTGGTATTACAGGTACCATCCCCGGAGGAGAACATTATGACCCATGTCGAGGGGTTTTTGAACGTGTATACATATCCTTTTACGTTAGGCTCCCCTGACAGGGTCGTGCTTGATTTCTGTAGGAGGTATCAGGTTAGCCTGGCGCAGGTTCACCCATCTCTTTGGAGGATAGTGCTGGCGATAAGGTACTTTACGGATAAGGCCAGACTCTAATTCACCCTTAGCCATCTAGTGACGCTATATCAGCCTCTGCATTACTAGGGCTTGATTACTCTTCGACGTCGATCCACCCGGCCCCCTGCCGTTAACGATGAAGAGAACGAGGACCGAGGGTGGATGAGCCGGTTTGTTCGAGCACGGACAGTCGATATTATCCTTGGAGAGTTCTTGCCATTTCTTGAGAAATGGAATTTTGTACGTATGTGGCATACTTGTAATTTTATCGCTTTGTCCATAGTGGAGGCGGGCTCCGTACAGACATACATATGTATATTTTTTTATATTCTCTTCAGCTGTTCCTTGGCTGCCGAACGAGGTTCCTGACCTGGCTGAATGGTCTCGTAAGCTGGCAACTTGCTCGACCTATGATAAGCACAAATGGCGAGACTTGTCCAAGGGGAGATGGGAGGCAAAGCATCATGGTAGGTGCTTAGTGGCTTGTTTCCTTAGAAAGATACTTTCTTTTTAGCACGCTAACTCTGCTGCCGCAGGTGTTGGAGGTTTATTTAAGATGAAGCTGTGTCCCCTGGGGGAGGAGGAGAGATTATCGACCTTGGGGTTGAGGATAAACGGAAAGAGTCTTCGTGTGAGGATGCTCACGGCGGGGCAAGTCCTTCTAGAGGTTCAAAAGAGACGAGTCGGCCGATCTTTCAGCTTCGGAGGCCTCTGCTTTCGAGAAAACATTTCCCATTCCCGTCGAAGGTACTTCAAGGGATAAGGGTCATCTGGTGCCTCCCTCTTCTCCTACCGAAGGCATTCGGGGGGAACTAAGCCATCGGATGTATGCTCGACCTTTCGTGAGGCTCAGCGGCTTAGCTCCATGGTAAGTTTTGGTAGCTGGTATATGCTCCTCTTAGTTTTGCGTCTTTTTTATCGAGCTTTCTGTTGTAGGCCTTCAACAAGCTTAAGTGCGAACTACTTCGTCGTGAGGCCAAGCTGCGGAAAGCTTTAGATGGGGAGAAATCCCTTAGGCTTCTTTGTACGAAAAAGAAAGACGAGTTGGCGTGCCTACGCTATGAGGCGGATTGAAGTCGGAAGTAAGAGGATCATCTCGAAAGACAGGTAGCCTTTGTTTTGAGCTAATACATGCTCCACCCTTTGTTTTCGCAGGCTAATATTTTCCTCTTTCAATTGTAGAGAAAACGGAGGACCTGGAACAACTTTGGGGCGAATCTGGCCAAATTAAGCGTGAGTGCGATGAGCTAAAAGCCTAGGTCGAGACCTAGAAGGATGCCTTGGCCAAGGCTTCCGCCCTTGAGGTGCAGTTCCGGAACGTTCGAGCGAACAACCCGGTCCGAGCGAGCATGATTGCAAGGCTCGAGTCGGAAATTTTAAAGATGAAGTCAGAGATCGTGGATGCTAGGGCCGAAGCCGTAATGAGCCGACCTAAGACTGACCAGAAGGTGGTGGTCTATTTGAAGGACGCTGCTGATGCTCGAGCTGAGCTGAGAAGGGCTCTCGACCGTGAGAGCAGAAGCTTGGAGTATGCACGGTGTAAATCTCGGAGGGAAACCCTCGAGGAGATCCATGTTAGGGGCTTTGATCTCTCGGAAGAGATAAAGCAGGCAAAGGCGGACGAGTACGACGCTAAGTTCTTTCTATCCGATGCCGAAGATAACAAGAAAGAGACCGATGGGTCGTAGTCCCCGAGAGGGACGTAGATTAGGCCTTTCCTTTTCTGATTTTGAATATAGCACTTTCAAAGTATTTTGTAAATGGAGCTTGTATTCTTTCATATATGTGTACAAAAAGAAATCTTGCGACTTCGTTTTTCATGTACCTTTCGATGTTTGTTAGCCATCAGCAAGAAGAACTGGTCTTCGAGTTAAAAGGAATCCTTAGATTCATAGTATGGACCTAGGGCTTATCAGGCTGGCCCGTGGGCTCTTACGCGCTTTGGTCGGTATAACCTTTTAACATAAGCTGGCGCCTTAGGCTCTTATGCTTTCGCCCTTAGGCATATTTAGTTAACTGTTTCGTGTTCATTCTCCGAACCGGGTTTCGACTCGAGCTCATTTGACCCTCAAGTTTTTGAATTTAAAGCTGGCCTTTAGGCTCTTACGCATTGGGTTGGTACGACCTTTTAATGTAAGCTGGCGTCAATGACTCTTACACTTTGGGTCGGTACGAACTTTTAATGTGAGCTGGCGTTTGTGGCTCTTACGCTTTAGGTCGGTACGACCTTTTATATGGGCTGGCGATAGTGGCTCTACGCATTGGGTCGGTGCGATCTCTAATATAGGCTTTATCTTTCCCTCGTTGTGGACTTTTGAAGTTGTGTTTGCCTGAATCTTCGACGGTTTGGTAAAACCTCGGTTGTGAGCCGTTATATGGCGATGATCGAGCACCTCGGGAGGTTTGGCTCGGAGGCTGAGTATCTCGAAGCCTGTAGTTGGGAGCTGCCATGGTCGAAGCTCTTTTGCCTATGTCGAGGGTAGCATGTTTAACCGGTTCTTTTCAAAGTATATTCGAAGTAATTGAAGGGCTGTGATTTTATAGCGACGGTCGGGCGTCCCTGAGTCGCGTTAGTTTGGCTGGTACAGTCTTGTGACCATAGTCATTGTGTTTGGCCGGAGCCTTTTAGTCCCCGAGTGAAGTAGTTTCGTTGTCTATATCGAGGGTATGCCTTTTTAGGGGTCTTACAAGTTCGATATATAGCCTTAACTTTAAGACCGGGTTTACGCCTTTAGTTAGGTCTTACAAGTTTTACATGCCTTTGAGGTCTTACAGTTATTGTCACTTGGTACAAGTGTAGTTCATGCCTTGCTTGAGGTCTTACAGATTTTACATGCCTTTGAGGTCTTACAGTTTTTGTTGTTGCCTTATGTAGGTCTTACGAGATCGAGGCCGGCCGCATGTGGTCTTATGCCCTTGGGTTTTGATAAGTCGATTGGGGGTGGCGATTTGGCGACAGTCCTCGAGTCATCGAGGTTTTTTTTGGCTTGGGAGCCATTACTTGTAAACTTGGTGTTGCCTCATTGAGGGCTTACGATTTCGGAGTTTTCCGACCCGGGGGTCATGTGACCTTGAGTTTTTCGACGCCAGTCCCCGAGTGTTCGAGGCATTTTTGACAGAGGAGCCATATTTGCAAAAATACCAAGCTTCTTTGAAACGCAAATGCTTCTTGAAAGTATTCTTTGATTACTTGGTACAAGTATACATGTCTTGGCTATTAAGGGCTCAGTTATTCTATGCGGGCACGGTTCGTTCGACCGTTTTGCTCGGTACATTATTTTCCTATCGAGACCCTCTTCAGTGCATCTTGGCTTCTCCGAGTAAGTGGGGGATGCCCCCCATTATTCGAGGTTGATTGCAAAAGAAGCCTTGAATACTTGTTGAGTTTTCCTTAGGTAGCATATAGATGTTGCCTCGTTAAAAACCTTGCCGATAAAACCCTTCTTGGGATAAAAACACGGTCGAAGGAAAGGAGTGCAACGCATGCTTTTGAAACCTAAGGCCTTCGACTTGGAAAGCGCTTCAGCTATTTTTACCGGATACATGCACTTAGGTTAGTATAAGATGTAATTGACAAAGGGAGGTGATCATACCTTAGTGCTAACGGCGCTTTGGCCCCCGATATGTTTCGATCGTTTGTTATGAGGACGCGGTACGGTCCTTGCTTTGTTCAGTCGGATTTAGCTGAGGGTGTAGCTTGTTTTCGCTATTTCACTGTTTGCTTATCCTTTGGCTCTTTCGAGGTGGGGGCACTGGTGTCGGCGCTACGTCATGTAATGCGAACATTTCTCTTGCCGCATGTTGTTCCCCGTAGACGGTTTTTATCCCATCCTTTGTCAGGAACTTCATCACTTGATGAAGGGTTGATGGTACTGCTCTCATGCAGTGTATCCGTGGCCTTCCGAGCAAGGCATTGTATCTCATGTCTCCTTCGATGACATGGAATTTGGCATTTTGGGTTGTGCCGGCCACGTTCATTGGGAGGGTGATTTCCCCTTTTGTTGTTTCGCTCGCCATGTTGAATCCGTTGAGGACTCGAGAGGCGGGCACGATTTGGTCGAGAAACCCGAGCTGCTCTACCACCCTCGACCTATGTTGGCCGAGCTACCTGGATCTATAAGTGCACGTTTAATTTGAAATGTATTTACAAGGAAAGAGATTACCAGTGCGTCGTTGTGAGGTTGAGACAAGGTCTCGATGTCCTCGTCGCTGAATGTGAGAGCATCCTCGGGTATGTAACCCCGAGTTCGCTTTTCTCTAGTGATGGATATTTTTGTTCTTCTGATCATCGGTTCCTGTGGGGAATCGATGCCTCCCAAGATCATGTGGATGACATGCTGTGGCTCATTTGTTTCGTTCTTCTTGGTCGCCTCTCTTTCTCGGACTTGGTTTTTGGCCTGGTAGCTGAGGAATTCTCGGAGGTGACCTTTGCTTAGTAGTCGGGCTACTTCTTCCCGGAGCTGATGGCAATCTTCGATTCTGTGGCCGTGCGTGTTGTGGAATTCACACACTAAGTTATGACTCCTTTGTGAAGGGTCTGATTGTACAAGCCTTGGCCACCTGGTGTCTCTGATTTTACTGATGGCGAATACGATGTCCGAAACATCGACAGTTAAGTTGTATTCCGACAAGTGGGGTGCCTCCGCCAGCCCTGCGCGCCTATCAAACCTGGCTCTGTTGACGAGTACCTGAGGGTTCTGCCCTCGGCCCGTTCTTTGATCATTCTGGGGTATGTCGCGCCTCGGGGCGTTTCTTCTGTCTTTAGTGTATGGCTGGTACCTTTCTTTATTTGGCTTCGGCTCCTTCGCCAGAAGCCTGCTTGGATATACCGAGCCCGAGGGGGCTCCTAGTTGGTCTTCTTCGACCCTGATCTTTGATTGGTATCGGTTGTGGACATCCGACCAAGTCGCGACCGGGTATTCGACTAGGTTCTATTTCAGCTATTTCGAAGCCACCGAGCTTCGTTCATTCAAACCTTAAGTGAAGGCCTACACTGCCCATTCGTTGGAGACCGGTGGTAGTTCCATTTGAAAGCAAGATTCGAACTCTCGCAGCATTTCATTCTCCCTCTGCTTGATCTTGAAGACGTCAGATTTCCTTGTTGTTACTTTGATGGCACCAACATATGCCCTTATGAAAGAATCTGCCAGCATGGCAAATGAATCTATCGAGTTTGGGGCCAGGTTGTGATACCACATCATTGCCCCTTTAGAAAGCATTTCTCCGAAGTTCTTCAGTAGGACATACTCGATCTCGTCATCTTTTAGGTCGTTGCCTTTCACTGCACAAGTGTAAGCAGTAACATGCTCATTGGGGTCTGAGGTTCTGTTGTACTTCGGAAGGTCTGGCATTCTGAACTTCTTTGGAATGGGTTTCGGAGCCGCTTCCTGTGGGAACGGCCTTTGCACGAACTTCTTTGAATCCACACTTTTTAGGATCGGGGGTGCGCCCGGAATCTGGTCGACCCTGGAATTATAGGTCTCGACCTTTTTATCGTTGGCTTCTATCTTCTTCTCGCCCGACTTGATCCTCTTTGTGAGGTCCTCGAGCATCTTTACGATGGCGGGGTCAACTGCCGACCTGTTGTTGCCTGACCTCTCTGGTACCTGCTCGGCTAGGGGAGCCGTCCCTGGTGCTACCGTGCTGGGAGTTTTCTGGTGACTTTGCAGCTGAGCGATCGCCAACTATTGTGCCTGTAATATTTCAAAAGTAACGTGAAGGCTAACCTCTCGTTCTTCCCTAGCTGGGATTTTTTGAGCTTCTTGTTGATCTTCTTGGTGTATGCTCCTGTTGGTTTGGGAGCTTATTTCGACGTGTTGAGCGTTGCGCGAGACCACATCACCGGGAATTGATTCTGGTGCATTCTCGGGGTTTACTGGTGGCACACCAACACCTGGGACGTTAACGCCATTTTTTCCATGGTCTTGAAGATTGATGTTTTCACGTGCGTTTACTGAGTTGGACATTTTGACCTGAAATCAAAGATCTTGGACAAGAAATAGTGCGAAAGATAACTTGCGTTACGTAGTTAAACCAGCAAGAAAATAATCACTATTATTTTTAGCCCCACGGTGGGCGCCAGACTGTTTATCGTGAAAATGATAATTACAATTAAATTTGATTTTGTGGTTCTAAAAATATGTGATCTATTTTTATGCTAGTCGTTTAGGCAATAGATGTCAAGTAAGAGATTAGAAAAAGAGATAAGAACTTGAAAACAAGGTGATAACCGAATCAATAGGCTAATAAGCGGGGCGTCAAGCTTGCTTATTCGGGGCCTCGAGGTCGAGTCCTATACTCTGTCGTGGGCAGTCGATGGAGGGACTAATAGTTATGATAGATTCAATGATGGCTCTTTATGGCCAATAACAAGCAAGAAATGAAGAACAATAAATAGAACACAATGAGTATGAGCAATAAATGGAAGTAATGAGTTTAAGAGAATATGTTAAGTTAGAGAGCAGAGAGAATGTTCTTTGTATTGAGTATTGAGTATCAGATGTCTACAAAATGACAAGGATCACCTTTATATATGAGGGGGAGTCCCAACATGGTACAAATGCATTAATTACAAAGATGTGGGGCTGGTACAACCATTTAATGCCATGATACGGGTCAGAGCTAGCCTACTAGACTTTGTCAGCTCTAGTCGTGCGCCTAGGGAACTTCACATTGATCCACAGAGACTACTAATTTACATTGCCTCGAGGCCGGTCGTTACTTACACTACCTCGAAGTCGATCACCGAGAACCCTTAAGATGCCTTGATGATCGTAAAATCGACTTGTCGTTTTCTACCGTATACGATCGTACAATCATATTCCGGAATTTGCGCCATGATCTTGGGGACGTGGCAGGAATCTAACCCATTATGTTACAAGTTCATAACGGTGCTATTCTGGGGTCGAGCGTACTTGTCCCCGGTATTCCTCGTACTCCTATCTCTCGAGCATTGCGTTATGTCTTCGAACTCTAATCTGGTCCACCGAGCTCGAACTCGACCTCGCTCGGACTCGGGCCTAGGATGGACCCTCGAGCCTATATATCAGAGGCATATAATTTTGACCGTATACAGATCGTCCCTGTGTTTCCTAGAGTAAGATGATAATAAACAATTTGATCCTCATTTTCCCGGAGTCTTTAGTGATGACGTTATTTCCGCGACGTAGGCGCTCGGAGCAACTGAAACGTCCCGTCGGTTCACTTCCCCAAAATATTGAATGTACGCCAGTATTGGTCGGCCACTAGCGCCACCGAACTGTCGTTGCTCTTCTATAAATATGAGGTTATTCCTTTGAATAAAGAACTTTACTCCTTCATTGTATCTTTCCCTTCTTCAACTCTTTCTCTAATCATCCGTTTCCACCGCCTCTTTAAGCGTCGGGAAACGCCAGGCTTTTCTAAAAATACCACATTCCAACACATCATGGCTAAAACTTCCAAAATGGTCCCCAAAAAAGATAAAGCGTCAGCTTCTTCTACCTCACAGCCGGCCAAACCAGTGGTGCCGTCAACTCTTGAAGAAATCACCTCCGGCCCTTGCGTAATGAAAATAGACTTTGGTATTGAAAATCCCCCCGATGTCCCGGGCCGATGCGAGCATGCGTCTTTTGATATCGGAGAAGAACCTAGAAGCAATGAAGAGGGACTGCGGCTGGGGCAACGAGGTCTTGGTTCAGATCCCGGGCCCCAAGGAAAGCATTACTACCCACGTGGAGGGGTTTCTAAGTGTTTACACTTACCCCTTCACATTGGTCCCCTCGATGCGGTGGTGATCGAGTTCTGCAAAACATGAAGTCACCCTCGGTCAAATTCACCCCTCCTTTTGGCGCATCGTGATCATGTTGCGCTACTTTTCTGAAAAGGCCAAAGGATTGGAATTCACCCTTAACCGCCTGATCCGATTGTATTGGCCCCAGCTGTTTCGAGGGCTTATCAAGATGCAACGTCGAACAACGAAAGCCTTCTTTGCCCAGTAACGAGCGAAACCAAAGATCGAGGATGGATGAGCCGGTTTATTAGAGTAAGGACTTTGGATGTCATCCCCAAGGATAAAATGTCATTCCCGGAGAGGTGGAACTTTAATCATAAGTAGAGTTCTTCATCTCAGTATTTATTCATATTCAACTTTCATGTCTCACAATGCCTTCACCTTTTCTGTAGCTACTGCCTGGGCACCTCACGCGGTTCTCGACCTCGAGGATTGGGTCCAAAAATTAGCTGGTACCTCCTCCTACGATGAGCGCAAATGGCGTGAATTATCGAGGGGAAAGTGGGAGGCTAAACATCATGGTAAATTCTCCTCCCAAGTTTTTGATACTTCTAATATATTGGTGGCGTCAACTCATTCATATTTACTTGTGCAGGCATCGGAGATGTCTCCGAATTAAAGCCAGTCACGCCTGGGGAAGGGACCAAGCCTTTGATTCCGAAACCGGGGAAGGATAACAAAAGAAAGAGGGTTTCGAAGCCTGAAGACCCCCAAGACAAGAAAACCCCTGCTCAGAGGCTATGGAAGAGGTTTGCTCATGTGGACACAGATTCTGCCCATGATTCCCTAGATGACGAAGAAAATGATGGTGGAGAGTCGGCGTTGGTGCCTCGAACTAGGAAACCAATCGAGGCTCCGAACTAGAGACCTCATCCCGTGGTGAGGGAACCCCAAAGAAGGATTTGGGAAAGACCCCCGTGTCCCCGGAGATTGAGATCGTTCCTCCGCCTTCAACAGATATAACCGAAGGGGAGAGTGTGGAAACTCTCGAAGCCAATCAGAATGCCCCAAGTAAAGAGCTCGGGGCCATGACAACAGGTCACTCCCTTTCTTTACCCTCTTATTCCGAGGAGGCGATCGAAGATGCTAACGCTTTGCGTATGCCCGATCCGAGCAAGGTCCTCGAGGAAGATCCCTTTCATGGTTGCTATGCTGGGATTGAAGATACCACCGACCTTAACGATGCTTCCACCATCTTCGAAGAGGCTCAATGTCTCATTTCTCGGGTAAATATTAACTTTTATTGCTGTAATTTTTCTTTCTATCCTTTCCTCTGACATATCTTCACTTCTTTTATAGGCCATCGGCAAGTTTAGGGCCGAGCTGAGCAAATATGAGGCCGATCTTAGGAAGGTTTCGAGCGAAGAGAAGGCCCTGAGTCTCCTTTGTAACCAAAAGGAAGAAGAGCTTAGGGACCTCCGGGCTGAATTGGCCAAAGCTCAGAAAAACGATGACGAGCTAGATGAGCAGGTAATTGTGATATTAACAGGGTACGGTCTTCTTGGCCCTACTTTGGAGGCTAACACTTCGATATCTCAACCGCAACAAAAGTTGGAGATGATTGGGCAGCTCCGAGGCGAGGTTGATTAAGTTAAATCTAATTGTCATAGGTGGAAGAAGAAAATGGATCAGCTCGCTGCCGATATGGAAGCTGTTACAGTCTAACTGACCTCGGCGGAACTAAACTTCGAGGCATTAAAGCGAAGGGTCTGGCCGAGGCCAAGAAAATCGAGGAGTTAGAGGTAGAACTTACTGGAGCCCGGGCTGAAGCTGCACAATCTAAGGCTAAGATTGAGAAGACGAAGGTCACGGCTAATAAGACCATCGCCGTGTACTTAAGAGATGTCACAGCTGTTCAAGTGGAGCTGATGGAGGCCTCCGACCGGGAAAAATGGAGCAATGAATTGGCCAAGTGTCAATCCCGGAGGGAGACTCTCGAAGAAATCCATGCCCGAGGGTTCGACCTCACTAAGGAGATTGCCGAAGCAAATACACAGGGAACCGATGCAAGTTTTCTCGTCTCTTCAGCTGACGAAGATGCTGTGAGGGGCTCCGGGGACGGGGAAGGTGAGGAAGGTGTTCCCGAAGAGGAGGAGGCTCTCGAGCATATGACCTCCGAGGGTGCGCTTCCCGAGGAAACTGGTTCCAGGGATGTAACCCCAAAATAGATTAGGTTCTCTTTTTCTTTTTTGTGTAAGGGCCCCTTGTGGGCGTTGTAAATGCACTTTTTGTAAAACATCCTTTGTGAATATAAATAACCTTTGAGTTTCATTTTGTTCTCATTTGTGTAATATTTTGATGGTACAACTTGAGTACTGGTTTGCTCTCATAATAAACCCTTAGGTTTTTATTAATTAATACAATACCCCTTAGGGTTTCGTTAATCTTCGAGCTAAGTTTGATTGATGTGAGCTCGAGACGCCGGGACTCTTGAGTCCGAGTTGAGTGAAAGCAAGGTCTTGTACTCTATATATTTTGGTCCTTAGGCTCTTTTAGATCGGTCCTTAGGCTCTTTTAGATCGGCCCTTAGGCTTTTTTAGATCGGCCCTTAGGCTCTTTTAGATCATCCCTTAGGCTCTTTAAATTGGGCCAATCCGGCCTCTAGGATGGCTATATGATTTTCCCCTCTTTTCGGCTAAAAGACTTAGTGAAATTTTTATCATGCCTTAGCATTTTTTTTTGTACCCATTGGGTTTTTTGAAGGTTCGATGGATCAAAACCTTAGCAATAGTTTGTTTGTGTAACCATAATCGAATACCTCTTGAGGTTTTTTTGAAGGCTGATGCTATTGAGGCCTTTAGATTATTCGATGGCTGAATTTATCGAAGCCCCTTTTGCTTTTGCCGAGGGTAGCCTGATTTAACCGGTTTTTTCAAAGTGTTAGAAGCCCTTTAATTTATGGCGGAAGTCGGAAGTCTCCGAGCCGCATTATTTCGGCCGTAGCCTTTTATATGATCGTAGTCTTTAGTATGGTCGTAGCCTTTTGTATAGCTATAGCCTTCGGGTGTGTCTCTTGGACTTGTTTCCCGATAACTTTTCGAACTTTTTCTAAAAGTTAGTCCCCGAGTGTATTGGCCTTGGCCTTTGTTTCGAGGGGATGCCTCTTTGAGGTCTTATGAGTCCGAGTTTTTAATAGCTCGGATATGTTGACTGCCGATAAGAGTCCCCGAGTGTCTCAGGGTTATATTCGTGCTTTGGCCCTTGAGCCGTTTCCCATAGGATTATAAGTGTATAGCTCGTATAACAGTAGACTTTCTTTGAGATACAAAGTGTTTTTTGATATAAATAGAATGCTTCTCCAAATAATTGATGCATGCGTACATGTTTCGCCATCGGGACTTGGCTATTCTATATGGACTCAGTTCATCTTACCATTTGGACCATTATAAAATTTTACTATCGAGGCCCTCTTAGGCGTGAAGTATTTTCTTCGACAATATGACCTCCGAGGGTGATGCCCCCCAGTATTCGAAGTTGATTGAAAAAAAGCCTTGGATACTGTTGAGTTCTCCTTAGGTAGCATATAGTTGTTGCCTCGTTAAAAACCTTGCCGGTAAAACCCATTTGGGACAAAATTCGATCTAAGGGAAAATGAGTGCAACGCAGGCTTTGAAACCTAAGGCCTTTGTGTAAAAAGGGGTGTCTTCGAGATCGCGTGCCTTCGATAGCTTCGATCAAAATCTGTAATAAGTTAGTTTTAAACTCAAATGGACAAAAGGATAAAGTCATATCTTAGCAGTAGTATCGTTTGAGTAGTGATACGTTCCAATTGTTTGGTAGTTGTTCCCCTTCCATCATGCTAAGTTTGTAAGATCCCTTGCCGACAGCTCCGAGGACTCGGTATGGTCGGAGGTTGGTCCTTTTATTGTAGTATCTCGATCCTTTGCTTTTGCGTGGACATTCAAACAAGTGTTGTTTCTCGTTTTTCATCTAGTAGCTCGAGGCTAGCATTCATGGCTTCATGATTTGACTCTTCCGATTCATGTCGAAACCTGGCGCTGGGCTCTCCGACTTCGACAGGGATGAGGGCCTCAGTGCCATAAATTAAAGAGAACGGAGTAGCCCCCGTGCTATACTTTGATGTTGTTCGACATGCCCATAGGACCTCGGGTAGAACTTCTCTTCATTTTCCCTTCGCATCGTCCAACCTCTTCTTTAGGTTTTGAATTATGGTTTTGTTTGTGGACTCGGCCTGTCCATTTCCAGTCGGATGGTACGGTGTCGATAAAATCCTCTTTATTTTGTGGGCTTCGAGGAACTCCGTCACCTTGCTGCCGATGAATTGTTTTCCATTGTCACAAACAATCTCGGTAGGTATCCCGAACCGGCATATGATGTGGTCCCAGATGAAGTCAATAACTTCTTTTTCTCTGACCTTCTCGAAGGCTTGTGCTTCCACCCACTTAGAAAAATAATCAGTGATAAACAAAATAAATTTAGCTTTACCTGGGACCGTTGGTAGAGGTTCGACTATATCCATTCCCCATTTCATGAAAGGCCACGGAGATAGGATCGAGTGGATTTGTTCTCCGGGCTGATGGATCACTGGTGCAAATCGTTGACACTTATCACATTTTTTGACAAATACCTTAGTATCCATGCTATCCTAGTAGTAACCTGCTCTGATGATTTTGCGAATCAAAGACTCGGCGCCGGAGTGATTCCCACAAGTGCCTTCGTGGATCTCTTGAAGAACGTAATTGGTGTCCCCTAGCCCTAAGCATACCGCCAATGGTCCATCGAATATTCTTCAGTACAATGTTCCATCTTCATCTAATGCAAACCCAGTAGCCTTGGCTCGTAGGGTCCTCGATTCCTTGTGATCCGATGGGAGTTTTCCACTCTTCAAATAGTCGATATACTTATTCCTCCAGTCCCACGTTAAACTCGTTAAATTTATCTCGGCATGACCCTCTTCAACCATAGACCTCGATAATTGGACGACAGTCCCCGGGACGATGTCATCTTCTTCGACCGAGGATCTCAAATTAGCAAGTGCATCGGCCTCGCTATTTTGCTCCCGAGGCACATGATCCAGAGCCCACTCCTTGAAGCGGTGCAAAGTTACCTGTAGCTTATCCAAGTACCGTTGCATTCTATCCTCTCGAACCTCGAAACTTTTGTTTACTTGGTTCACCACCAATAGAGAATCGCACTTGGCTTCGATGACTTCTGCTCCCAAGCTTTTAGCTAGCTCGAGACCTGCAATCATGGCCTCATACTCGGCCTCATTGTTAGTTAATCTTGGAGTTTTGGTAGATTGCCTAATAGTATCACCCGTGGTTGGCTTCAAGACAATGCCAAACCCGGATTTTACATTCGAGGCACCGTCTGTAAAAAGGGTACATACCCCCGATGTTGTACTCGAGCTTAGCAGGAGTTCTTCCTCCGCTTCGGGTATGAGGGTCGACGTAAAATTGGCCACAAGGTCAGCTAAGATCTGAGACTTGATGTCCGTTCGGGGTTGATATTCGATATCGAACCCGCTAAGTTCGACGGCCCATTTGGCCAATCGACCCGATAGCTCAGGCTTATGCAAAACATTTCGAAGAGGGTAAGTGGTTAATACATATATATGATTGAAAGTATGGTTTTAGCTTTCGAGATGTGCTTATTAATGCAAGCGCTAATTTTTTTAAGTAAGGGTACCTTGTTTTGGCATCTCTTAGAGTTTGGCTTACGTAATAAATAGGAAACTGCGTACCTTGTTCTTCTCGAACTAGTACCCCACTTACTGCTATCTCTGACACATCCAAATATATGTAAAGCTTTTCTTCTAGCTTCGGGGTATGAAGCAAAGGCGGGCTCGACAAGTATCGCTTTAGTTCCTCCATAGCTCGTTGGCATTTCGGGGTCCATGCAAAATCCTTTTTCTTTTTGAGCAAGGAAAAGAAATGGTGACTTCGATCCGACGACCTCGAAATGAACCGACCCAAAGTAGCTATTCGCCCCATTAGCCTTTGCACGGCTTTCATTCTATCACGACCTTGATATCCTCGATTGCCTTGATCTTATCGGGGTTAATCTCGATACCCCGATTTGACACCATGAAGCCAAGGAACTTATTCGACCCAACTCCGAAGGCACACTTCTCCGGGTTAAGCTTCATGTTGTATTTCCTCAATATTTTGAATGTTTCCTGCAAATGAACTAAATGGTCCTCTGCGCGCAGGGACTTAACCAACATATCATCAATATAAACTTCCATTGTTTTACCTATTTGTTCTTCGAACATTTTATTAACTAGGCGTTGGTATGTAGATCCTGCATTTTTAAGCCCGAAGGGAATTACGTTGTAACAATAAGTGCCAAATTTAGTAATAAATAAAGTCTTTTCCTGGTCCTCCGGGTTCATTTGAATTTGATTGTACCCGGAGTAGGCATCGAGAAAGGTTAGTCTACACACATTCTAAGCTTGTTTCCTTTTCTAGGAATTACAAATACATTGGCTAACCACTCGGGGTACTTTACCTCCCGAATGGATCCTATTTTAAGAAGTTTGGTTACCTCGTCTTTTATGAATGCATGTTTTACCTCGGACTGAGGCTTCCTTTTTTTGCTTCACCGGTTTGAACCTGGGATCGGTGCTCAACCAATGTGTGGTGATTCCCGGTGGAATCCCTATCATATATAAATGGTACAAAGCAAAACAATCCATATTATCAATAAGAAATTGAATGAGTTTTTTCCTGAGTTCGAGAGTCAATCCCATTCCCAGGTATACCTTTCTCTCGGGAAAGTATTCGATAAGTATGACCTGCTCCAGTTCCTCGACAGTTGACATGGTTGCATCGGACTCTTCGGTAACGACAAAGGTTCGAGGAGTAAGGAGATTTTCTTCTTCATCTTCGATTATCTGTTGTTCCGACTCCATCGAGGCTAGGGGCTGTGATTGCTATTTAGCAGCCTGCTTTCCTTTGATGCTCAATTTCTCCGAGGTCAAGGGCGCTAGTATCAGCACCACTTCTTCGATTGCAAACATCTCTTTTGCATCATGCTACTCTCCGTAGACTGTTTTCACTCCTTCCTTAGTTGGGAATTTCATCATCTGGTGAAGGGTTGAAGACACTACCCTCATGATGTGTATCCAGGGTCTCCGGATGAGTGCATTATACCTCATGTCGCCTTCGATAACATGGAATTTAGTGTCTTGCACGGTCCAGGCTACGTTTACTAGCAAGATATCTCTCCCTTTGTTGTGTCACTTGCTATGTTGAAGCCATTCAGCACCCAGGATGCAGATACAATATGATCTTGTAGGCCAAGTTGTTCCACGACCCTCGATCTGATTATGTTTATTGAGCTACCTGGATCCACTAAAACACGTTTAACTTGAATTTTATTCAAAAGGATAGAGATTATCGAGAGTCATTGTGAGGCTGAGATATGCCTTACGGTACAGAATGATAAGACATCGACTCCGCCAATGATCATGTGGATTTCATGTTGTGGTTCTTCTTGTTCATTTTTCCTTGCATCTCTCTCCCTGAAGTGATTCTTAGCCCGATCACTTAGGAATTCTCGAAGGTGGCCCTCGTTGAACAAACGTGCCACTTCTTCCCTTAGCTATCTGCAATCTTCTGTTCGATGACCATGTGTGCCATGATACTTGCACATCAAATTAGGATTCCTTTGAGAAGGATCGGTCTGTATAGGCCTGAGCCACTTGGTGTCTTTGATACTTCCAATGGCCGACACAATCCCGGATGCATCTACGTTGAAGTTGTACTCCGATAATCGAGGTGCCTCTGTGTGATCGGTATGCTTATTGAATCCGCTTTTACTCATGAGTCCTCAAGAACTTTGACCTCGATCGTCTCTCCGATCATTTCGAGGAGCGTTCCAACCCGAACCGTTGTTCCTTCGATTGACCTACGGTTGACACCATTCCCTGTTCGATCTCGATTCCCTGTTTGTATCCCTCGGGGGCTTGACCGCGAACCTATTAGGGTGAACCGAACCAGATGGGGCTCCCAACTAATCGTCCTCGACCCTGATTTTTGATTAGTAACGGTTGTGCACATCTGACCACGTCACAGCTGGATACTCGATCAAGTTCTGCTTTAATTATTGAGATAAAATCGAGCTCCGTTCGTTCAAACCCTGCATAAAGGCCTGTACTGCCCAGTCGTCGGAGACCGGTGGTAAATCCATTTTTTCCATCTGAAACCTAGACACGAACTCCCTTAACATCTCGTCGTTCTTTTGTTTTACTTTGAAAACATCTGATTTTCTCGTGGCCACCTTTATGGCCCCGACGTGTGCTTTCATGAACGCATCCGCTAACATAGCAAACGAGTCAATAGAGTTAGGAGCTAAGTTGTGATACCAAATCATAGCTCCTTTCGATAACGTTTCTCCAAAAAATTTTAACAAGACCGATTCGATCTCATCGTCATTCAAATCATTTCCTTTGATCCGGTAAGTGTATGAAGTAATATGCTCGTTGGGGTCGGTTGTTCCGTTATATTTGGGTATATCGGGCATGCGGAAATTTTTGGGAATGGGCATCGGAGCCGCACTTTGAGGGAATGGTTTTTGTATGAATCTTTTGGCATCAAATCCTTTCAAAACCGAAGGTGTCCCCGGTATCTGGTCTACACGGGAGTTATAAGTCTCCACCTTCTTATCATTGTCTTAAATTTTCTTTTTTCTGGACTCGATTCTCTTAGTGAGCTCTTTGATCATCTTCATAATCGTGGGGTCAGTCCCCGAGCCGCTTTTATTTGACCTTTCTGGCGTTGGCTCAGCACGTCGATTATTTTCATGTTCAGAGCTACACTCGGAATCTTATTTTGACTTTGAAGTTGAGCAATGGCGATCTGTTGAGCTTGCAGCATTTCGAATATCACTTGGAGGCTGATTCCTCCATCACCCACGCCTTGTGTTCCTTGACCACTAGGTCGGGCTTCCCTGCGTACACTCCCTCCGGGGTCTGTGCCTAAATCCATGTTTAGAGCAATATGAGAACTAACATCAACCGGTTCCATGTTTGGCACTTCCCCAGGGTTTACCGGTGGCACACCGACCCCTACATTGTTGTTTCCACCAAGACCTTCGTTGTCATGAGCAGGTGCATTTTGTGAGCTAGACATGTTTCGGCCTGAGAATCAAAAATTCTTGACAAGAAAAAGTGTAAAAATAACGTGTGTAATAAGAATCAGTAAAGAAACCATCACTACTATCGTTAGCCCCACGGTGGTCGCCAAACTTTTTATCTCGAAAATACGAGTAACAATTAAATTTGATTTGTGGTTTTAAAGATATGTGAGTTAGTTCAATACCAATTAATAATCAAGAAGTATGAAATAGAAATGGAAAAGACAAGTGAATCAAACCAATGTTACTCAGCAGTGATCTCGAGCTTAATAACCTCGAGGTAGGTTAAGAATAATAAGAACAATTAAGTAATAAAAGCAAAGTAAGAACAGTAGAGCTAAAGGACAATGCTGATGAACAGTAGGCGAAAAGGTAGAGAGTGTATTTTTGCTCAATGATTAGATGATGTTACAAATTATTGGGGTCCCATTTATATACTAGGGAAATCCTAAATATGGAATATTTCTATTTACAGTAGGGAATGTTCCTTATACAGCTGTCTAACTGCCCAGTACGGAATCATACAATCATATTCCGGGATTGCGCCATGATCTTGGGGACGTGACAGGAATCTAGCCCATTCTGTTACAAGTTCATAACGGTACTATTCCGGGGTCGAGCGTAATTGGCCCTGGTATTCCTCGTACTCCTATCTTGCAAGCATTGCGTTCTGTCTTCGAACTCTAATCTGGTCCACCGGGCTCGAACTCGACCTCGCCCGGCCTCGGGCCTAGGATGGACCCTCGAGCCTATAAATCTGAGGCACATGATTTTGACCGTATACACTTCTCTTAACAGGGAAAATATTTTCCTCCAATTGGAGAAAAATGAGTTCATGAGAAAAATACTATTTTTCAAAATACTTAAGCCAACCAAACATGGAAAAATTTAAAAATATTTTCCTTCGTACCAAACAGACCATAAAAGTTAAATTAACCAAATTTCCATGTACACCTTTCTTTTCTTTTTTTTCCTGAAATTCCCTTTTCATCATGAATGGACTAACTGGAAGCTTCTTTGTGTGCCTTCTTATCGACAAGAAAAGGGTGGATTTATTATATCCAAAACAAGAAGAAGAGCAATGCCTCTTGGCCATTTCAAAACGCACAATAGGGATAACTTTTTGGACTTTTTCTGAATTATGTCCTGTTATTGCCAATGATGACGAATAATTCGTCACTTGAAAAGTCAAAAAATAAGCAAGAGGTAGATTGCTTTTTGAACCAGAATTAATAATTAATGCCACCTTAACTTTTATCCATTAAAGTAGTTACCTCCTCTCTACTGGAATCTCTTACTTCATATTTTTTTTTTATTTTTAAGGTAAAACTCCAAATGTTTTTACTCTAAATTTTAGAGCCTGTTTAGAAAGCTACATAGGAATTGGATTTGGGGTAATTAAGTGTAATTACACAGTTTAACATGTTTGTTTGGTCAAGTAATTACTTGATCAGCGTGAAATTTAATGTAATTGGAGGGGTGTAATTACACTTTCCAATTCTCAAGGAGGAGGTGAGAATTGGTGGTAATTTTACTCTATATACAAGGTTGCTTTTTAGTTTATTTCCGTTTTATTTTTATTTTTATTTTTCTTTCTTTATAACTTTTTATTTCTATTTTTTTTTTATTTTTACTTTTTAATTTTTTTTTGAAATTTTAAAATATATTTTCTTTGTACATTATTTATATTTTATTTCTCTACCTTTACTTCTAGTGATTCCATGAAATTGCTTATATTTTAATTTTTTATTTATTTTATTATCCTATTATTTGAAACTACACCTCCTAATATTAGAAATAATGAGTCATTAACAAACTTGATATATACAGAGTGATGTAATTCAAGTGAAATTTCGTTGTTGAATGTGGTTATAAACTTGTACCAGAACTTACTATTATTATGTTGGAATTTGACATATGTTAAACTATTTTTTTGGATTTTAAAATTATGTTATATTCATGGTTCCAATTTACTTGTTTTAGTAGTATTGGCTCATATTGCATGTTGTTCATTTGAATAATGTTATGACATTATATTTATATATTTTATCAAACATGAATTCCATGATATTTTACAAAACATTTGTTTTTAGTTTTTGTAAGTATCTAAACTAAATATTATTAATTTAGAATATATAAATATATATTATTTTTACAATATTAGTTATAAATATGCGATTACTAATTAATGTATATTCACAAAAAATATACATCTTAAATATCAAATATAATATCATTTATACTTATAAAAATTTATAGGCATATATTTATTATATTAACTTTTAAGTTTTAATAATTACTTCATTTAAAATTTTATCTAACTGTATAATTACACTTGTGCAACCAAACAGTAAACTAGTAATTACAGCGTAATTACACTATGACAAACAAACATGTCAACGTAATTATACAACTGTGTAATTACTAGACTGTGTAATTACTACTTTAGTAATTACACCAATTTCAATTACCTGGTGACTTTCCAAACAGACCCTAAGTGTAGAAAAAAAATTCCATTTAAGTTAGAGGGAGAGGAAGGGGAGGGGGTTAAAATATGTTTTGTTAAATGATAGTTTTCTCAAAGTAAACAAGCAGATTATCATTTTCTGTTTTTGAAAAATACCGAATTGATTAAATCATCTGAATTTACAGATTAACCTAACATGCAAACAATCAGAACCTAAGAGAGAAGATGGAAGATATAGAGAGAAGGTGAAGAAGATGAATTTGGTATCGTACTAATTAACTGAGTGCAATACACGTGAGTGTGGTCTCTTTATAGACTTCACTCCTAACCGTCTTTAACTAACTCTCAACTTTCCATTATACACACCAGTCCCTCAACTAATTACATGTGCAAGCTAGTCTATACGATGATACTCCCCTTCAAACTGTAGGGTGAAACACATTGAGCACTCCAAGCTTGGACAAGAGAAAATAATGTTGAGATGAACCTAGATCCTTGGTCATCAGATCAACCAACTACAAGGTAGTAGAAATAAATTGTGGTGCTAATTGGCAACTTTTGATCTTCTCTGGAACAAAATGACAATCTATTTCGATGTGCTTGGTTCGTTCATGGAAGATAGGATTGGTAGCTATTTGCAGGGCAACCTTGCTATCACAGTGTAAAGGCACTGGCTGCTGAACATGTACCTGCAGCTCCTTGAGCAAGCCTACAAACCATGTGATTTCTGCAGTTGTTACTGCTAAAATCTTGTACTCAATTTTAGCTGAGCTTCGACTAATAGTTTGTTGCTTCTTGGACTTCCATGAGAGTAAGGAATCTCCTAGTTTAATGATGTATCTTGTGAGAGACCTCCTGGTATTCGGATAGGATGCCCAGTCTGAGTCACAATAGGCAGACAATATGTCTAGAGGGTCTGTGCTTAACAAAATACCAAGACCCGGGGCTGTCTTCACATACCTTACAACTTGAAATGTTGCATCAATGAGACTATTCGAAATGCTACATGAACTGACTAAGTGCCTGGACTGCAAAGCTAAGATCTAGTTTGGTGATGGTCAAGTAGAGTTGCTTGCCAGTCTTTGATAGCTCCCAACATCCTCCAAGTATCCATCTACACTAACCCCTACATGCTTGTCATAGTCGATAGTGGTCAATTTCTAGTTTAGCTCAATAGGAGTGGAGATTGATTTAGCTGCTGCAAGTCCAACTTCTAATATCAATTGAAGAGAATACTTCCTGTGTGTGAGTAGTATCCCTTCCTTTGATCTCAGAACTTCAATGCCAAGGAAATACCTCAACTCCCCTAAATCCTTAATCTTAAAGGAATTGTGTAGGGTCTGTCTGGCTTAGTCTATCAGTTCTGCATCGCTCCCAGTGATGAGAAAATCATACACATACATTAAGATAATGACAATGTGAGAATTTTACTTCTTAGAGAAGAGGAAATGGTCATGAGCACTCTGTTTGTAGCATGCCTCCAACAAGGCCTCAATTAATTTAATATTTCATTGTCTTAGTGGCATGTTTTAGACCATACAGTGATTTAAGTAGTTTAAAGACCTTGTGCTCCCCTTGTTTATGGAAACCTTGAAGCAAATCCATATAAACTTCCTCATGAAGGTCTCCTTGCAGAAATGCATTATTTACATCCATTTGAAATAGATTAAATCCTCTAGAAGCTACTATGCTAATGATTGTCCTTACAGTATCCTTTTGCCAGAGGGGAGAAGGTCTCATAATAGTCCAACCCTTCCTATTGAGTGTAAACTTTTGCCACTAGCCTAGCCTTGTATCTCTCTATTTCCCCATTTGCGTTATATTTTATCTTAAACACCCATTTAGATCCTGTTGTCCTTTTGCCAACAGGCAGATCAGTAATTTCCCATGCAACATTGTCTTCAAGTGCTTTAATCTCTTGTGATTTTGCCTCAACCCATTTCTTATCCTGACAAGCTTCTTTAAAGTTTGTGGGCTCAATTGTTGCTGAAAACACACCCATATAGGCTATGTACTTCTCTAACAGATGAGTGTAAGAGACAGAATTTGAAATCTAATAAAGGTCGTTCTGGGTGTTGGATATTGTAACATAATCCTTCGGGAAAATGGCAGGTCTTGAAATTCTACTAGACTTCCTAACATGTACTTCATCTGCAGGAACTCCCACCATAGGTGGTTGATCTATGTTTTCTTGTACCTCAACTGATTCGGCAAACGGATATATGTTGGATGTACCACCTGGAGCTATTGTGTGAGGCTCAACAACAGTTGTTGGTGTCATGACTTGTGTAGGTGGCAGATGTCCATTTTTAGCTTCAACTGGAGTGGCTGCAGCATCTGATTCTTCATTGGCAGCCGACTCCTCAACATGAGGAGAATGAATCTTTTGTTCAGGCAACAGGTCATTTGTGACAACTGAAGATACTTCACATGGAAATAGGTCTTTAGTAACCTGAGTTCCTTCTTTGAAAGGAAAGACATGTTCCCTGAATGAAATATCTTTGCTAACAAGCACTCTCCTGCTCTCCAGATCATATAGTCCGTACCATTTCTGTGTTTCTGAGTAACCTATAAAAACTGATTTTCTTGCTCTTGGTGCAAGCTTATCACCTCTAGGCAGGTTGCTTGCAAAACACAGACATCCAAATATCCTCAAGTGATCTATCTTTGCTGGTCTACCATGTAATAATGCATATGGGCTCTTGCCTTGCATCCCTCATGGGCAATTTATATATTAAATATGCAGTTGTTCTGACAAAGTCACCCCAAAAATTTATTGGCATTGATCTTTGAAACCTCAGTGTCGTTGCAACCTCTAGAATGCGCCTATATTTTCTTTCAATTGTACCATTCTATTGAGGTGTATATGGGCATGTACTTTGATGTATAATTTTCAGAGATGTGAATGGATCATTGCATTGAGAGTTAAAGAACTCACTACCATTGTCTGACACTTTCACAGTCACACCAAATCTATTTTGTATCATTGCAACAAAGTTTTTTATTACAACGAACAATTCACATTTTGATTAAATCAAGCATACCTAAGTGTACCTACTGTAATCATCCACAATGGTGACAAAATAATATTTCTTGTCATATGTAGGCACTCTGTGAGGTCCCAACGTCTATGTGGATTAAGCTGGAAACAAATAGTAGAACTGGTACTTGGCAATTCTCCTACACTTATATATCCATCTTATTCTGTAATTATGGAATGTGCTGCATTGATTTCAATGAAGCATAACCTAACATCAAGTGCCAAAGTTCACTTTCTGCTCCCTTCTTCAAGAAAATCCCTGCTGCAACTACAATTATGTTTTCCTTTATCAAGAAAAATCTATTGTTCTCTCTACCAATGCACATCACCCTGCCACTGTAAAGATCCTGAAACGTATAAAAATGAGGAAAGAATGTAACTGAGCAATAAAGGTCTCTGGTGAATTTTGATACTGATAGTAGATTGAATTTGAAATCTGGTACATATAAGATATTTTTAACTGTCTTAATTCCTAATATATATGCTTCTCCCGTTTGTGTTATTTGTGCTTTATTTTCTGTAGGTAGCTGTACTCCATGTCTTCCGTGATTATCTGTTTTCTTCACACTGCTCGGAATATCCTTACAATATGTGACACGATGTGTTGCTCCTGTATCTATTACCCAATTGCACATACCTGCATTGGATAATAGAGAGATTATACCTGCAATATTGGTAGAACACTATGTTGTTGGCTTGGACAATAATTTGACCAACTGTTTGTACTGTTCTTCTATGAAGAACTCCCCAGCTCCCTGCACTTGTATAGTTCCTTTTTTGCCTTCTTCATTGCTTGCATTCACATTGTTAGCATAGACCTTTCCTCCTCTAGTCTGATTCATCTTCTTACTTTTGAAGTCAGTTGGAAAGCCGATTATTTTGAAGCAATTCTCCTTAAGGTGTCCTTTATATCCACAATGCTCACAAATGAGGCTTGACTTTTTACCCCACTGCTAGCGTATTAAGTGGTTCCCTATGTGTATCAGCAACACCTAAAGACCTTTGACTTTCTTTCTGAGTAACTATTGCATATGTTTCATTAACAGACACTACAGGTCTTTTAGCCGACACATTACTCCTTATGTTACTATAACTTTCATTTAGTTCCACAAGAAATTGCAGCAAACATTGAGATTTTAAGCGTTTAACTGAAGGTCTAGACTCCTCACAGTCACACGCGGGCAGGGATGCTAACACATCAAGTTCATCCCATAAATCATTCATTTTAGAGTAATAACTAGTGACAGAGTATGTACCTTGCCTTAACAATGTTATGGCTGTCCAAAGGTGATAGATCCTTGTCAAATTGGACTAATCAAACCTCTCTAGACATCGCTCCAAACTTTCCTCGCACTTGAGGCGCAAACAATGCTCGGTATCAATTCACTCGATATAGTGCTTCCAATCCATGACAAAATGATTGCATTGCATTTTTCCCACTACTCTAATAATTTGCCTTTGTACATGCTCTTCCACACGTTCCGTCCACAAACCCTAGCTTACTCTTTCCGAGACCGGAGCGCCAACTTCATCGCCCTGCTCCACATTGCGTAATTTTCTGGCCATGTGAGCTTGAGAGGTATTAAGACGAGTCCTGGATCATTTGAGGGTTGCAGAAATAGTAGAAGATTGTGATATAGTGAGGTGACCTTATTTCTTTCCATGGCCAATCATATCAGAGTTCCGGTAAGCTTTGATCCTTTGAATTTTGGTTGAATATCGATGAATTCACGATCACCGCTCTGATACCATGATGAAATCAACTGAATTTACAGATTAACCTAACATGCAAACAATCAGAACCTAAGAAAGAAGATGGAAGATATAGAGAGGAGGTGAAGAAGATGGATTTGGTAATCGTATTAACGGAGTGCAATACACGTGGGTGTGGTCCCTTTATAGACTTCACTCCTAACCACCTCTGACTAACTCTCAACTTTCTAATATACACACCAGTCCCTCAACTAATTACATGTGCAAGCTAGTCTACATACAACAATGAACCTAAAAAAACATTTTCTGAAAAAACAATGTTTTTAAACAGACTTTGCATTTGCAACCTACGAAGGCATTAAGCTGCATTGGATCAATTTATTTTATTAATGAAGAAATTAGTGAACGAAAGATTGGGCAGAACTTTTTTGACATCTAATCATATTAGCACCAAAAGATACTAATCACGCCCAACTATGCCTTATAAAAGACAAAGCGGTCGTTGCAAATATAATCCAGTTTTCAAGTCCGAGGTCGAATCTTCAGGGAACTAACCTATCTACTACAACTCTTGGTGATGCTAGTACAAGCTCAAACAATTTCCGAATGCAAGATTTTTATCAATAAATATTGGGTTTTTGTTTAACTAAGTCAAAATGATATTAAAACTAACAATATTCTAAATAATAATTCAATGGTAAAAAGATCTAGGGTATTGATTTCCCCAATTGCTAGTTTGAGTCTTGACTCTTTTGCTATAATCTTGCCGTAACACTCTATGAGGATTACGAGCTATGGGTTACCGCAATTATCTCTCGATCAACTATGATAATTTACTAGAGCATTCTCTCGAACTACTCTAGCTGATAATTTATGCAGCTCTGAATTATCCCACCAAAGTTTCGTTTTCTCTAACCCCACTTTTAAGTTCAAGTAGTGAATCTCTTCAATTACCCAAAAGTGTTGTTGTATACCAGCAGTCTAACCTAGTATTCTTTCTCAAGCAACACAAGGAAATTAGACACGATTAATCAAGGGCCCATTCAATTAATCACCATACAACACATAGTTGAACAATCATATAATAAACCCAGCTCGATTGTAACAAAATTGAGTCAACACTTCATCCAACAATTGGTTCCATCAACCCTAGATTAAATATTTAGCTACTCATAGCAAAGCATGACAAAACTACAAAAGTATTCATAATGTGCAATTGAAATAACAAAGAGAAGATAGAAAAAACTCTAATGGTTGGTTGCTCTTCTCACACTTGTTCGAGCCTCCAAATCAATCTAAAAAAACAAGCTTCCTTCTGCTTGGGCGAGTATGTTGAGTTTATAAAGGGTTGGGATAAGTCTCCCCGATTTACACTTTAGTCCCAAAATTTCTGGGCAGTTACACAGTCCACTGCGGCCGCGGCAGAACGCGGCTCGACCGCGGTGAAAGACAAACATTCTGCCTCGCCTTCTTAGCCTACCGCGGTCCAGCCGCGGTCGCGGTGGCATCAAGACCAGTCCTCTTTTCCTCTTTCTTGCTTATTTTCGCTCGGGTTCTTCTTGATTGGCCTTTTATCCACATTCTTGACTCCAAAACACTCCATATGCTCTTCCTAACTTGGATTAGTCCCTGCGAAGCAAAAGAACACCAATTAGAGTATTTTGTTATCATTTAGCCTTTAAAACAACCATAAAGTATGGCACAATTGGGGTGTAAATAACATCTATATTGCCTATTATCAACACCCCACACTTAAACCGTTGCTAGTCCTGTAGCAACAAGCCACACTCTATAGGCCTAATCGTCATTTGGTCACTTCCCTACTCCCTATACCAAGAATAGTTCACATGGATAGACTCCTTCAGCGCAACCTCCTCGCCTCAAGAGTGGACTCCTTTCTAGCCACGCAATGCCCCTAAACAACTCTCCTACTCTCAGTCAGAGGTCCAGACTTACCTTTCCTTCAAGAATCATGTGCCTACTCACTACAAAAGAGGATTATATTGTTTACAAATCACACACTGAGGAATTTGAATACAACATTTCACTCACCCTCAGAACAAATTCTTATGCCATAAACAATACACCATAGGCTTGCCCGTAGTGTAATACTCGACTAATCGAGCTCATTCGGTCTAGAATCAAGTAGAAGTTTATTTGGTTGTAATGTTGGCTGCGGGCCGGGTAGGATACATCTGGGTATAGTGACTACACCTCCCTAAGCACTCCACTACATTGTGTACTTTTAAACTCTTCACTTTATCACACCTTCCTTCCACCATTACATTATTGTGTTAATCCCTTTTTCTTCTTAAGAACACTTTTTCTTTTAATAGCTGCCACCACTTTGATGCTTCTCTTCTTTTTTTTTTGTCCCCTTAATTCCACTTAACAACCCAACCAACCACCCCACACTTATATTTTTCCATATCCGTTATACTTGAGTGCTTCCAAGAGGTGATAAGGTTCAACAAGATATGTTATTTAAACTCGGGTTAGGCTTGTAATGTGGTTGCCAAGAAAAATAGGCCTACAGGCTCAACGGGGTTGACTAGGGTATACACATTTAGGGTCCCTATTTCCATTTCTCACCCAAGACTTTCTAAACTAAAAAAAGAAAAAAAAGCTAACTACACCCGGTTCAAATAGAAACCCTTGGAAAAGAACCGTGGTCTAAAGAAAAACCAAGGGGGAGTTGATACACTACCTTATCAAATGAAAATCTTTTTTTTGTTTGACTTATGTCCCTCAAGAGACCCGTCGAGAGGTGTCCGTCTTTGGGCCAAGTCGAATTTAACTAACCTAAACCAACAATACCAAACAACATAACAACACCATACAAAATTATACAATTTTTTTTTTACAACAACAACCACCCCCCACCCCAAACTTAAAGCGTTGGCATGTCCCCATGTCAACGAATATAAAGCAGAGTAAGGTAAGGGGACTTCCCTGAAGCTCATTCCTGATCGGATACAGTGCTAGGATCGAGGTGACATGCTCGTCCTAGTGCCTGGAGCCAGCCCATGATCTTTTTCTCCGACTTGGCCTGTTGAGTAGTCAAATTGTCAACTCGAGTGCCCAAGTCAGTAACAGAAGTGCAAGGCCATCCATTTCTTGCTCTAAGGCTGTCAAGCGGATGCTTCGGCGGGCCTATGATGGGCCCGCCTCATCAGCTCTCGGTGGTGGTGGGATAGCAGTGTCCTTAACATCCTCATCAGCTTCATCATCATCATCAACTACCACTACCGACTCTCTCCCCACTGTGATCTTGCTAGCCCGGAATGGGGCTTTCACTGGCAATTTCCCATCTACTATGGGATTTTCAAGGACTCGTGCAGCACGGCATAGCTTGGTAACCAGAGAGGGGAAGTAAAACCCCTTGAGTATTTCTGGGGAGCGGATAGACATCTCATCATGAAGGAGCTTGGCGACATCAAAATCTTGGCGGGTCATAAAACAGTAAATAGCTGCTGCTCGTGGCCCATTGACATCGGTAGTGTTACTGGAGGGCAGCAACCAACTGTTGATAATTGTGAGCCAACACTTAGCCTCCCAATTGAGAGACTGGGAGTTCAGTGTGATCCGATGCTTTATCCATATATACTCTCTGTCTGGCATACTTATTGTTTCAAGCATCCGTGCCCACCAGACATTTAGGTGGCGATAAATAAGATAATGATCTGTATCCCCCGTGAAAATTGGAAGCCGGTATACTCGGCGAATTTCCTCAAGGGACGCATTTACCCGGGCTTTTCGAACTGTGACCACCCCATTCTCATGTTCCGGGCAGTTCGCATAGAACTCCCTAACTATCTGGATATTCACCTCCTCCGGTTCATCAAAGAAGATGTCCAGCTGACACCTCCTCAACTCATTAAAGATATTTGGGCATTCCACTTGCAAGGCTTGCCGGTCACGGTAAAAATTTCTTGGACGCCTTGGCATTATACCTGTCCTCAGCTGGTTTGGAGACAAACCTAGCGCAGTCAAACTGTTGTGCACTAGCTTGGCCCCGAGCTCTTGAAGAACTGCCCGGTACACTAGCGGAGGACCCCGTGGTACGTCTCTTCCTAGATGGATGCATTGTACCTGCCAAAAACAGAGTCTCCTATCAGTGAGGGTGTGAGGTGTGTGAACCATGGGTGGTTACTCAGACTTCACCACTACCACGGTCACATTTAGCCTTAGACTTCCATTGGGGCAATTCCACAAACACCTTGTGAGCAAGGCACTGTCCTAATACATCTCGCCCCATGGAAACATCAATTCTTCCCCCCAAATCAACAAATTGTACTTCACCATTCCACCCCCACAACAATTAGTTTTACACATACAAGCACACACTTCTCTACAATATTATGCATACACTTCTCTACAACATTGTGCACATAATCCATTAAAAAGCAGAAAGAAAATCAAGAAGAGAAAAAAAATCTACTAGAATTACTACACAATTAAAGCATTGAACTAACATAAAATCAAAACAAAAATACAAGAGAAGAAAGAGAGAAGTTTGCCATACCTGGTACGAGTAGAGAGTGAGAGGAATGGAGGTTGGGGGAAAGAGAGTGGGAGATGGGTGGGAGTGTAAGAGAAGTGAAGAAGAAGAAGAAGAAGAAAGAGAATAAGGGTTAGGGTTCTTAGAGAGAAGATGGGGAAGTAAGGGAGGGGGGGGGGGGTCAGGATGTTTAA